>NW_023651633.1:2500-5562 GCF_015228065.2 Penaeus monodon
AAGGATTTAAGCGATGATGAAAAAAATAATAATAATAAAAATTATAGAATAAAATATGCTCTAAGAAAACATATAATGACCCCTGCTTTGCAAAGTTAAATTACATTTATGAAATGTAACTAATGATATAATATATTCCTATTATTTTTCAAACAAGAATAGAGTTAAAATAATTGGCCATGGTGTCATCAGTAGACTTGTATAAGTACACAGGAGGCAAACTCGAGTCATCGTTCGGTGAGGTAGGATACTTCGATGAAGTTTATTTTTGCACATATTAATTTTATTATTATTCTGAATGAATTACTGAAAATGATTAAGTTGCTATAAATTCTATTGTGCAGGCAACAAACCCCAAATCACTTTTACTTCATTAAGGAGAATCATTGAATTTGAATTCATCAATTCGTTTCCTGGAAATGTGTGTACAAAATATACGCAAATTGAATAACAGTAATAATGAAAATAACAATAATAATGATAATAGAAATGATGATGGATTATAATAAGGGTTTAAAAAAAAAAAATGTTAATGATAAAATGACAATAATTATCAATAATAAAATTGAAAATAGTAAGTAATAATAGTAATAATGATGATAAATAAAACGAAAATAATAATTATAACGATAATAAAAAAACAAAAATAATTATCATAGTTATGACAATTTTTATTATAATAGCGAAAATTTAACAATTATTATTTTTATCAATATCGTTATCATTGTTATTGTTCTTTTTTTATCATCAATATCAGCATTATCACAATTATAATGATTATAATCATAATAAGGATACTGATAAAAAGATGATGGTAATGATAATAATAATGGTTATTATGAGTATCATAATTATTTTTGTTGTTAGTATTATGGTCATTATTTTATTATTGTCATTATCATTATTATTGTTATTATCATTATTATTATCATCAATATAATTCATTACTATTATTTTTTTCAATATCATTATCGTCACCCTTATTAAAAACATCGTTATTATTTTTACTATTACCATCATAATTATCATCATCATGTTATATAATTATTACTTGATATTATTGTCATTCTTTTCATATTCTTTCACCGTCCTTTCCATCTTTTTTTTTCCGTTTCTATATTATTTTACCATTTCCACCTTCAATCTACTATTTCTGCCTTTAATATTTCAATATTAAGAGAGAGAGGGAGAGGAAGGGAGGGACAGGGGAGAGAGAGAGAGAGAGGGAGAGGGAGGGACAAGAGAGAGAGAAAAGAGAGAGAGTAAAGAAGAGAGAAGGCAGAACGACAATCAGATAGCGAGAAAGACAGAGAGAGAGAGAAAAAAAAAAAAAAAAAAAAAAAAAACAGAGATAGAGGGGGAGAGAGGAGATTGAAAGAGAAAAAATAAAAACAACGAGAGAAACAAAAAAAAGAAAAAAAAAAAGTAAATAGAAAAGAAGAGAGAGGAAAGGGAATACAGAGAGTGCTAAGAGAGGGTCAGATGCGCCCCAGGCTTAAACCACGTCACAGATCGTTCGCATAAACACCGGATTCATCTGGATGGTTGTTACGTTCCTTTAGCTCTTTTTAATTTTCACTAATACCGTTTAACTTGATAAGGTTTAATGATTAAAGCGATAAAAATGTACATTTATAGGGGGTATTTGTCACCGTTACTCAAACCTTTCATGTGTTATAATTAGTAATTGTATCGTACTATTAATATCATTATCTTTATTTTGTATTAGTATTATATCATTGTTGCTGTTATTTTTTGTTCCTATCATGATCATCATCATATTTACTATTATTACTGCTGTTGCTTCTACTACTACTACTAATATACTATTGGGCTGTTATCTCTATATTATAATTACCATTATCATTTTCATTCTTGTTACTATTATTATTATTATTATTATTATTATTATTATTATTATTATTATTATTATTATTATTATTATATACGAAAGTTTCCTTAGATCTTGCTAATTAAAATCAAACACCGAGTCCCCTACCCTGACCTATGATGATTGAAGTTTGAGGCAATGGAACATCAACGAAAAAATGCAAAAAAATGTAGAACAACCACAAATCAAAAAATCCAGTCAAATCAATTCATGTACACAAAGAACACATCAGATTGATAATGCTCTTCTGAGAACATGTGCTGTGCTGTTTTTAAAAATATTTTTTGGATTTCTTCTAATTTTTGGATTTCTGGTATTTGCTCAAGAAACTTATCTGTACCTTTTTTATATTTATTATTATTATTATTATTATTATAATTATTATTATTATTATTCATGGTCATTCTTATCAAATTTTTATTATTATTATTGCTATTGTTATTACTATTACTATCATTTTCATTAGTTACAACTTTGCCATTATAACATTATCCTTAGCATTGTTATTGTTTTTATTATTATTTTCACTATTATTACTATCATTTCTATCATTACTATTATCATTATTATTGTCACCATTATTATTATTATCATCATTACCAAATTTTCATGATCATTTTGCTATTGCCATTATCATCATTTTTTTTTTATTATTGTCATTATTATCATTTGTTATTATTATCATTATTATAATTTCTCATCATCATTGCCCTTAAAGTTATTGTTATCACTGAATATTATTCATCATTCTTCCCATTATCCCCTATTTTATTCCTGTTATTATCATTTTCATATCGTCATTATTACTGTTTCATTATAGTTGCTATTATATCATTATTGTTATCAACACTATCACCAACCCTTTTCATGATAATCATTATCGTTGTTTTTATCATCTTCACCATTAGTGTAGTATTACATCACTATCATTACAATTATCATGTTCTCATTATATTTATCATTATTAGTAGTATTAGTAATTCTGTTTATGACTGTTATCATATTGGCATATAGTTATCACTATCATTGTTATAGTATTGGGATTGATATTGATATTATATCTTTTCATCTTTATCGTTTCCATCACCCTTGCTATCAGCACTATAAAATATGAATATATAATATAAAAATATATATATATATATATATATATATATATATATATACATTA
>NW_023651634.1:0-31583 GCF_015228065.2 Penaeus monodon
CCCACGGAAACTAGCCATACTAGACAGCAATATATTTCGAGTAAGAATAATTAAGAAGCGTCATAGCCTGATCCAGCATCTGAAAGGTGTTAATACCAGTGCAAGTAGGTTCACTTCATCCCTGGTGCCTATTGCAATTAGGACAGCACTATGCGCTTGTTTACCCTCCCCCCCCCCATAGACTATACATGCGAGAGGTTTATGTGCAGGAAGTTGGAGTAATTTCGTTATACTGGAAAACAAACAAATTACGAAGCTACGTAAAGGAAAAGCATTCAATATAACGATTTTTCGACTACTGCCATTGTTATGTAATACCATATTTACAACTATAAGTGTAATGTGTCCATTACACACACAAGAAACTATAAAATATTCACCGTTATTGTACAGTAAAATACAAAGTGCTAATAAACAAAGGGTTATGTGATACTTACCTTTTCTGTCGGACGTTTTGCCATAATTTCTTCTATAATGGGTGGCGGTGACACAATTCTTTTGACAAGCTTTCGACAACTTTTATTTCAATATCACTTGCTCCTCATGCCACTACTTCTCTACACAAATCATTGAAAGGCATACACTCTAGGCGCATACCCGTACTAATAACGAAAATTGACCATATACACACTGCATGAAAATAAAGAATATATAAGCACTTTCTCACAACTTTGTGATTTTAGAAGCAATTACTTTTGAGAAACCACTATACTCTTTTATAGTATTGTCACTTCTCGCGAACATATCACAACAAGGCTCGAAAATCACTACTTTACTTTTTTTTTTCTCAAGGACGACTGGCAAATTTTTCGTTGTAAAAAATTGAAAGAACATTGTGATTGGTAACCGTGACATTCGACTCTCATTGGCTAGCGTGTGTAAACACTGTCGCAGAGAAACAGGGCGATAGTATCCGCTGTTGTGATTGGTAGACTCGTGATATCATTATGACCGCTCTCTCATTACAAAATTCATTAAGTGTTAAAACTATACATATCTCTTCTCATGCATAAAACTTTAAACTGTCTATTATTAACGATATGCACTTACATGCAAAGGATTAATTACTGCCTCTCCCTTTAATGAATAAAGGGATGTGGGGAGTTTGTCACACAACTCCTTCACTCCCCTCCAATAAATTAATAAAATGCAGGTTGCCCTGTGTGTGTCATCAATTAGGATTACCTAAAACGGACTCTTTAAACGTATTCCAGTACTGTAGTAGCTTAAAGATACTGAGTTGTATTCCTCGATATTACTAAAGTACTCTTGAGAGACATCAAACCTTGTGTATGGTTAATTCAGAACAAACTGCAGAGAAAACCAAAGTCGACTTAGAAAAAATGCCTACTGCATAGTCTCGTATGCTTCTCTATCCTCCGTTTTTTTTTTTTTCATGCATTTTCACCCCTACACACGAGCGTCAAATCACAAACAAATATTTAGAATGTCCGCGTCGCCGTGTGGTGTGGTCACAATGCCATGAATGCCGCAACTTCACATTTGCAGAGATCCGAATATATTGCTTACGAAAATCAGGATTTTACAACTATATATTGAATTCGTTTCTGTTATCTGTTATACAATGGTAATACGAAATTAAACATGCCATATATATCTTTTATAAGATTAAGAAGCTGACAAGGCTCAGGATTTTTTTTTCTATTTACACTTGACCTTCCTTATTGCTCACTTGCTTGTTATATTTCTAAAAAAAAGACTAACATAGTCGTGAGGACTATAAAAGATAACAAGTGAACGTCACGGCGTAAAAATAATAATGAAGCCATTACTTTGCGGAAGTAAATGTTTAATGGACTATCTTTTCGTGCCTATCATATTGCTACTGCAACTGCTTGTAAAATAGATATTTGATAACAACATACAGCCTGCAATCTAAACAAGTTTTAGTAACTGACAACTCCCTCCGGCACTGTGTGCACAAGGAAAGAGCTGATTTATGTGTGTGCCCTTGGCCTTTTTTTTTTTTTCGTGCGACCTGTGTATGGAAGATTTGCTTTGGAATTTTTTAAGCTTTAGGGTACTTACTACATGCAAAATATTCTTATAGTATCTGTATGATACGTTTATGAAGTGTTACATGGCCATCACCAAGAACTTAGCATGTCTAATTGGGTGATTAGTCCATTATACCCTCTCTCTGTTATCTACTGGGACAGCCTCATTTGCTCAAAATGTTGTGTTTAGTGAGACAGGAGCGAGCGCAAGCGAGGAAGAGTGTGAGATCAAATGCCCGCGGGCATGTGCGTTTGTGTATGTGTCTGTGTTTATTTATGTGTGGTAACACCTGTTTGTGAGCGCGTGCGCGTGTGTGATTATTTATGTGTCGAGTTTGTGTCTGTGTTTTGTTTTTTCTTTCTTGAGTGTATGTGTGTGATTATATGTCTGTATGTGTTTGTTTGAGTGTGCGTTTGTTTGTACCGGCGAGTTTGTGTGTGTTTATGTGATTGTAGGTGTATGGTTTGAACGCGTGCGCGCAGCCTATGCGATTTGTGTGTGTGCGTGTGATCGTCGTGTGAGTGCGTGCTTGTAAAATAATTTTATATCGGCCCCACTCTTCGACTCGGTCAGAAATTCTGATCTGTTTGTGACAACGAATAAGTTACAAATGGCAGATTAAGTTCAAGTGAAATATTTTAGTCCAAGGAAGTACTGAAACATATGTTGTTTTTGTCAGATATTAAATATTCGGCTATGGAGAATTTCTCCTTCTTTACAAACAAGCATTGCGGCACAACAATTTTACTAGTGTAATCTGCTATGAGTATCATGTGAATAAGATGGCCACAGTCACCATGATTTTATTTCTTACCATGATTACTAACATTAATTTCATTGAATTAACAAGTTCCTAATCATCATCGTTATTGGTGGGATAACATTATCATTACCAACATAATACTGTTTCCCATTTCGTTTAAATTGTCATCAGTAACATATCACCAGTACTTTGATATGATGCTAATAAGATTTACATTAATCATAATAGCAGCAGCATTATTACCATGGCCATGACAACAACAACTATGTTTGACGGCACTAATTATAGAACTAATAACAATAATAATGATAGTGAGAATAATAATGAAAATAATAATAATCATAAAAATAGAAATACAACTAAAATACTCATAACAATAGCGGAAAAAGGGTTTTTATATTAAAGCACTCAAGATTGAAAAAATAATCGCCATTACTGCTTATGGTTAGCTATATCATTTAACTCTGTGCAAGAAATATATAACATAAATGCACAAATATAAAATAGGTTATAGTGATGGAGATAATTATTATATAAATCTATTGTTTACCTTTATTAATTTTTATATCTTCACACACTGGTCACAGCTAGAATGCAATAGTATTAAAGTTTAACCCCACAAACAAAAGATACATTATATGCATGAAAAACGACAGAAATGTGTTTAATGTTCATCTTCCTCTGCCAACCATCATAAAACGTTGAAAGCACCGCTTCTCGTCCGATCAGCGAAGCTAAGCAACGTGGGTGTGGTCAGTACTTGGATGAATGATCGCCTGGGAACACCAGATGCTTTTGGGCATTTTGTTATATATGCAATGTATGTTTGGGATATTTAGTGGTCAGTGGTGTTTTCAATGTATTCTTCGACATACTGCTTAATAAGAAAAGTTCATACTACATATTTGAGATTAAAAACAAACCCAAAAAAATAGACTGATGGACGTATTAATAATAACAGAAACTTATGTTTCAATAAAACAGTAAAAGTAAATTTACCGCTGCAAAGATCGGGAAGGGTAGACAGAAAACAGATGGAAACAATTTAGTGGTAAATAATAATAATAATAATAAATAATAATAATAATAATAATAATAATAATAATAATAATAACGATATCTGCAAAAGAACAATAAACATAAAATGATAAAATGGATATCAGTCTCCAGGAAATAACGATTAAATTTACCAATATTCGAAGCAATATTTTATCAAGTGCAATATTAAAGTTTAAGATCCAATGAGCAAAGTTAAGCAACTTTGATTTGGTCAGTACTCGCATGGGTAACCACCTGAAAAACAGATGGTATTTTCATTTTACTATTATTAATGCACGCTCTTTTACTTATCCTTTTCTTGCACTAGTGTAGTATATGTTACCCCAAGCGGCGGTTCACTGAGGCCATCTTGGTTCTGATTAATTAACTCGTGGTAGGTCGGGTCATTTATAGAAAACAGATTTACTTTTTTTCGGTGGATGGGGTAGAAAGCAATACAATATATTTACAGGATAACCACTAATAGAAGCACACAGTATAACTGAGCCAGATAAAACAGATTTAGAAACTCTATATGAAAAATATTACAAAGAAAAACATAGACAACAGGAAACTACATATAAGTGAAAAATCCGAAAACATGTCCACGGCCTTGTAGCTTAATAATCTATTCGTCATCCCTATCGGCAAATGATTTTGCTATAATTATCATCCTGATCATAGAAATCTTAATTATTTGTATCATTAAGATGCTTGTGACCCACAATTACTATCATGTTTTCTTCTTTACATGATCGCTATCTTTTATTTTATCTGATTATGATTTACTAATTCTCATTGGTAGTACGATTATAACCACTATTATAAAACATTTTTCTATTAAATTTTTATTTAAATTATCATCAATATTAATACCAGTATCAAAATATGATCATTATGATTTACTTTTATCATTATAGTAGCATCATTATGATATCATCGTCGTCGGAGAGAATTATGCATTCTAAACATTTTTTTAAAATTCTGATACAAAACAGATTTTTGCGGCAGTTTTACAAAGAAAAAATAAGTTAGTTGTAATAATGATATTAATTGTGTTAACAATAACCTTATCGGTAATGATATCTATGAAAGAACAATCGGTATAAAAATGGTTGTAGTAAGAAATCAGTCTAATGAAGAAAATAATATATATAAAACATATCACGATTAGTTTTTAGCAATTATTTGGCATCAATTTAGATTCTTTGCTTGTAGGTCGGGTGATTTTCAGAAAACACATTTATTTCACTTTCGTAGATGAATGTTAGATTTATGTGTAATGGCACATATATAAAATACATTTGCTTACAGAGAAAATTTAAAACATGCCAGTAGATTGGAGATACTAATCCGTCCACGCCTGACCATTGGCTTATAGTTAGCTATATCATTTAGCTCTGTGCGGAGATACTATTGCATGTTTTACACATTAAAAATCATAAAAAATATTATACTAATCAATATCTTGAGCATTGCTGGTAAAACCTTCCACTGTATATTTACATTATCATCACCTGCTGCTATCAACATTATCATTATCATCATTTGATGGTAGTCATGATGCTACTATAGTGAAGAATGTATATCATAATGATGACCATATCAATGATACTAACATAAGTAGGCTTAAATAACAGTTATAACAATTAACCATGAGGTATAGTGATCGGACAAAAAGCGGTGCTTTCAACGTGGTATGATCGTTCCAAAATTTTTTTTAGCCAGCTTTCTGTCAGTACTCATAGTTTATATATATATATAATATATATATATATATATATATTATATTTTTATAATATATATTTTATATATTTCATATAGTGTATTTTTTCCTTTTGCAAACAAACTTCATTACATGATATTCCAGTCACATCACTGAGATCTGCTCCATATTATATGCATTAATAACAATCGACCACTAGGGTCATATAGCTAATTCTAACTCAAATGAAATTAAAGAGAATGATTATGATAATAAATAAACTAACATGGTGACCATGATCATAATGACAAACATAGTAAAACCAATTACGGATATGATAACTAGTTTATTGTGCCTTACCGCCACGGGCCACTCGTGTTTAAGCTTTTGCAAGCTCGGACCTCTTTTTAACGCAGTAACAACAAACTAGAAAGTTTTGTGCCACAAGAGTTACCCTGGACCCCGGGGCCTCTCGTCTCGCTTGACATTGTTGTTCCTGAATTTGTCTAACGTAAATTAAAGTAAAGTAAAACTTTGTAATTACACATCATTATAGTGCTTTGCCAGCACCTCAGTGCTCTTGTTTTGCAGGTGACCACGAGACTACAGTGGGCGTAGTCAGCACCCCACCTCAGACTCGCAGTTCTCTCTTTACACCAGGGTAGCCCTTTGGGCTTTGACCCTGGGTAGGGAGGCCCAGTAGTCTGGGGCGTCCTTTGGGCGCACTTTGTCTCCCTCTAAATTTTTTCCTCCTAATGTGACTTCCTGAGCCTGCCGGATTTCCCTCGTGAGCTCCCGTATTCGCTTGAGGGGGTGGGCATCTACTTACCGTCCTTCCCTAGGCAAGTTCGGCGGTAGGGCAGTGTCCTACACATGCCTCGACCCCTCTGTGGTACTGGCGAACGCAACCAGGCTTCCACGGGGGGGGGGGGGGGGGGTAGAGGACGAAAAAACTGCCTTACTCTCTTAGCTATTGTTGTTAGGTTCATACCAAAATTTAAGAGTTTTGATCCCTTCAGGACAACAATTTAAGCAAAGGGGTCGGACCTGGTCCGATGCCCAGTATGGAGCTACCCGGCTACCCCTTCTCCTCCTCAAGGGGGAGGGGCGACTACGACCGTCCTAAGACAAATTCGACCCTGAACAACGGAACCCCTACTAATGACAAATCTTGAAGACCACTATTCAAAATCCCTACCGAGAATGCAAGGTTCGCAAATGAAAAATGCGTAAATGAAAATCAATCGCTTTTGAACGTGAACCCCTTTATCATCAAAAAGGTCCTTGATGGCAAGTGGACGGCGATTTTGATTTTGTCAAAAAATTGCGAGATGGAAGCCTCCTTGTTAAAGTACAATACAACTCCCAGTTTAAGGATTACTTAAGCTGACGCAAATTCAGGGATCTTCGAGTTAAAGTAACTATCCCTTTTGGCCCAAATACCTGTAAGGGAGAAAATCTTTCACAGGGATTTGAGGACGATGGAAGAAAGTGAATTCTTGAAAAGCATGAAGGACCAAGACGTAGTGGACGTTAATTGTATGACCAAGAAGGACGGGAATGTGCGAACGAAAACTGGACTGTTTTTTTACCTTTTGCTTTGAATAAAATTCCAGAGTATGTCAATGTCGGTTTGAACGTGTTCAAGTAAGACCCTTATGCCCAAAAAGCCAATGCATTGTAATAGATGCCAAAATTCGACACACCTCATTAAGATGCATTGATAAAGAACTAAAATAAATTGGTTGGCCGTAAATGTGTTTGAAGCCCATGACACCATCACTTTACTAGCCAAATTCCAAATGTGCTAATTGTGGGGGTCCCCAACAGTTCAGGATCTGCTGAATGCAACACCCTGAAGAAGGAGACCAAGACATTAGCATATATGAGGAAGCATGAAGTTAGTTATACTAAAGCTAATAGGAAAGTGGAAAGTTTGACACACAAACCCGATACTTCCTATGCCGAAGCAGTAACAAACATCACCCCTAATGCTAGTAATGTCAGTCAACACCTTGCAGCTAAGGATAAAGAAATTGGGCCGACCTGAAACAAACCGTTAAAGTTTTAAATATTAAAGTTTATCATTTGACTAAATTGGTCGATAAAAATGGCTGCATCAACCCAGCATAAAAATCCTAAGGAGGCTGATACCGAATAACATTTCGGAGCGCACCTTCCCGTCCGGGCTACTCCTGTGAGCCCTTCGTCTGGCTCGCGATCGGCTTTCGGGAGAGAAGCAGATCGCAATCTGTCAAGTCGTCTCTCTCGCCAGGAGTGTGCAGGACATGGAGCCTTCTGTCTCCAAAAACCATCCCGAGAGAGGCCCCGGGGAAGCGAGGGAGAGGAGGTGTCTCCCTCCCCCCAAAAAAAAAGAAAAAAAAAGGGTGGAAAAGGCACTTCCAAACCCCAAAAAAGTAATCTTCGCGGACCATTATACAATAGAACTGTCAAAGTTTTATATCTAAAGTAAATGACCTTAAATTATTAGCCTCGTCCTATGCTCTCGATATTATGTTCTCCAAGAAACGCACTTAGCAAACCTGGTCTCTGACGAGGTCGTTTCGCTGAGGAACTACCATTTATGTCGGAAAGGGAATCGTGAGGGTAGGGGTGGGGGTGGAGTCGCCAGGGTACATCCACCAAAGCCTCCCTTTTACAGAAGTGACTATTGATTCTATTTTGGAATTTGTCGCATGCAAAGTAAAAATTAATGGCACGTATCGGCTATATGTTCAATTTATTGTCCACCTGATTTCGTGATAGCCTATGATGAGCTCTTTGCTCTTCAGGAACGTTTTGCCACAAAATAAAGTAATTTTAGCTGATTTTAATGCTCCCTCATCTTAGGGGTTCCCTGTAGGTGATGGTAGAGGTGAGGCAAGTAGTTAAAGTTGATTATGAGTCAATTTAATCCTGAATGATGGTAATCCGACGCGGGTGGACGATAATACCGGTAATTTGAGCTTTATTGACTTATCACTGGTCTTTTCATCAATAGCAGCAAGTGCCTGTGGCACACCATTGACGACTCGTTGGGAAGCGATCATCTTCCTATTTGATTAAATATTCATGCGACACAGTGAGAACGAATTCAGCGCCTAAATTTAACGTAAAACGAGCAGACTGGGTCGCCTTCACAAGGAGCGTCAAGCTCGACTTGTTGGGGAAACCATTGATGATAAAGTAAACAATATTCAGAATTTGATTATAGAAGCAGCATTGCCATCCATTCCTAAAACTTCGACCCGATAGCGTTAAGCTAGAGTTCCATGGTGGACACCAAAATTGCCGCAGGGCACTGTGCCGACGCAATTCAACGCTTTTCAAAAATAACATCACTAATGACGAGAACTTTGGCTAATTACAAACTAGCAAAAGCTAGGGCTCGTAGAACAATAAGACAAGAAAAAAGAGACTCCTGCCGGAGCTTTGTCTCTAAATAAATAGCAAAACAAAACATCAGAAAGGGTTTTGGGCCACTATTAATAAAAAAAAAATCTTTTAAAATTAAATCATCACTGAAAGGGGCACTAATTTTGATTCACCTTGAGACATTGCTAATGCACTCGCCAGGCAGTTATCTCATACAAGCAGCTCAGCTAATTACCATCCTACCTTCCTGACCATCAAAGAAGAGGCTGAGCTGCAACCCCAAATTTACTTTTGCCACAGGAGATGACTTTGATTAAATAAAGATCTTACAATGGATGAGGGTTGTCCGAGCCCCAGAAGCCTGTAGAGGAACATCCCCAGGCCCGATGAGATTCGATATGAGATGATGAAGCATCTTAATCAGGGTGACATGATTAAGTTGCTAGAAGTGTACATGAAAATTTGGAAAAGCCACATTTTCCAAACTCATGGCACTTCGCCCACATCATTCCCCTTTGAAAGGAGGGGTTAATCCCCGACTGCCATCTCCCACCGCCCAATTGCCCAAGGTCATGGAACGAATTGTTAACAGTAGGCTATTGCATTTTTTAAATTCAAGTAATTTACTAGTTTACGAGCAGTGCGGCTCCGCAAGGGACGCCAAACTCTCGTCAGCTAGTAAAGCTGGACAGTCATATTCAAGAGGCCATTGCCAAAAAAAAAATTTTTGATTTCAGTATTTTTAGATTATAGAAAAAGCCTACGACATGACTGGCGATAGGCCTACTTAGAAACTTTATGCTTTGGATTACGTGGACTTGCCCTTTTTTTATTCAAGTTTTATTTCGACGAACTTTTGCTGTCAAATTATTTCCGACAATGTCACTTTTTTGGGCAATTTTGTCCAGGCAAGGAAGGGAAGTGTCTTGTCCCCCAACATTATTTCTATGTATGATTAATGACATCTTACCAACTCCTCCTCGGAATCTTAAATACTCACTGTACGCTGATGATTGTGCATTATGGCATTCCAGCAATAATGAGAATTCTCAGCAATCGCATCCAATGCAACTGGATATGATTCATAACTGGGCCTCCAGTGGGGTTTTAAGTTTTCCACTAGAAAGAGTATTGGGATATTTTTTTTTTCACATAGGAGGGAAACCAACATAAGGCTAACCTTAGACAACCACCCAATCCCTATTCAAATTCTGCTACATTTTTAGGTCTATTTTTTGATAGTAGACTAAATTGGAAAAACCACATTGGTCAGTTAAAAAATAAATGTCAAAGAGCACTAAATTTATTAAAGTATATTCTGGTAAAAATGGGGAGCTCATAGACAGTCTTTGCTAATGGTATATAAGCCCTGATTAGGGCTAAAGTAGATTATGGGTCAATCGTGTATGGTTCGGCATCGAGAACAAGTTTGAAAGGTTTGGGTGCTGTGCAGAATGCTTTTTTGCGTGTGTGTCTTGGGGCCTTGAAATGCACTCGGATCGAGCGTCTTGAGGTAAGTCAGGAGTACTCCCCTCCGACTCAGACGCCCGCCAGTTAGCCTGAACTATGCCCCAAAGGTGGCTCGAGACCCGAGCCACCCTAATGGCCAAAAGTGGCATTAGGCCTTTGCCACGAGATCCGACCTCGTCGAGAAAGTCGGTATAGATTTCTCTACCATCGATACCCTGGTTCAGTCAAATATAGCGCCATGGAAACTCCCAATTTTCCATCATGGAAGCTGGCTTCTATCAGCTAAGGCCATGGGGCCGGAGGTGGGGGTATTCCAGAGGTTCAGAGAGATCCTTTTTAAACATCTCCCCTTTTTTTAATAATATACCAACGGCTTCCAGACAGAAGAGTGTGAGGGTGCCGGTGAATGGTCGACTGAATGAGAACAAAAGTACAGACTGCCGAATCATACAACCCATCTTACTTGCTGAAACTAATTGCCATTGATAAAGCCATTGATTTTGCACTATCGACGACCCACGAAAGAAAAGTATTTTTTTTAGATTCATTAAGTACAATTAAAACCATTAAAACAATACAAACCAACAAAAATAAACTTATGAGAAATATCATTCGTAAGCTAAATCGTACCAACAAAACAATCAAGCTAATATGGGTACCAGGCCCTCTGGTATCCATGGGAATGAGCAGGCTGACAAATTAGCCGGGTCAACTGGTGATCTGCCTTAGCATAGTCCGTACAGATCTCAGGTGTTTTGTGTCTCTTATAAAATCAAAATACATCTCCTGTAGCAAAGTGAGTGGACCAGCCTCCAACTCACCAACAAAATCAAAACCACAATAGAACTGTGGGATACAGCCCACAGGAAAAACAGAAGGGAGGAGGTGGGGTTTGGGTCGACTCAGGGTGAATTTCCACTAAAATAACACACCTCACTCCCTACATTGAAAAAAAAATTTCCCCCCACAATGTCACCTCTGGAACATTAGCCTTATCATTCACCACATATTTATAGTCTGCAACAAATACATAATACAAAGGCAAAAAATAAAATTATTTCCAACAAAAAAAAAAAGATTTTACATTACCAAATAATATCAAATGACGAAAAATATCATCAGTAAAGTAATCACTTTTTTTAAAGGGGGACAAACTTTTTGACCTTATATAGATTGATAGAATAAATAGGATCCATTGGCTTAATAACCTTGGCCACATGCCGCTGGTTGATAGCCAAGAAATCCAACAAAGAAAGAAAGAAAGAAAAGCCACGGACATGTTATTGAGCTTGAGGTCCCTTTTTAAAGATGCACTTTCCATTGTGCAAGTTTTTGTTCGGAAAATTTTCTATATCTTTCTACGGCACTTAGACTGGACCTAATGTTGTGCTGAATGCTTGCGTTTGTGCTTGTTTGCCGCTTAGGGTAATAAGTTATACTAGCGCACGGAAGGGAAGGCTTGTAGAAAAAACATAGTCTTTATGCAAACACAATTATACCTGCTGAAAACTCTTGAGAAATGCATATATAATAAAACGCCAACAGCATCTGGTGTTCCCAAGCGGTCACCCATCCAAGTACTCACCAGACCCAACGTTGTTTCAGTTCGCTGATCGGCCGACAAGCGTGTTTTCATCGTGGTTTGATCGTTGTCGTACAACTTAAAACATTAAACCAGCTTTACGTCAGTGATCACAGATTTTTCATACATAATATAATTTATCTTTTGTTGTTGCATCAAACCTTCATTAAAATGGCATTCCAGTCTAATCACTCGGATCTGCTCCACAGTGCATCAATCATCACTGTTGGAGTACAGACAATTGTCACCACTTTAAAGCACCTGTCGTGAGCCCATTTACTCATTTTTGAGCTGTGCAACTATGTAAAGAAAATGCACGATATACAAGTAATATATTAGATATTGAGTAAAATGATCTTGATACGGTTATAAATCTGTGTTCACATGCAATCATATTTCGGGCACTTCTTGCTGTTATCGTATTGTTTTATGTTTGGTATTATCAGTCTTCAAAATATCAGTATTCGTAAAATGGTTATTACTAGTAATTTTATCATCATTATCACCATCATTTATCAATCCTTTTAGAATGTTATAACTAATATCAACATCATCATTGCTTACTCTTTACATACCATTTGCAAATTTCAATGCCATGGCATCAGAGTCACATCAATGAGATTCATACTAACATCAACCAGTCCAACACTTAAGGGAGTAAATCCAATAATGGTTAATGATTTACCAAATTCTGCTAGACTTCTATCACTCTTTTGTGCCATAATACTCTATAAAGAATTAATGGTTTGCAACTATTACTCAAACACTTGGGGAAAGGCAAAAAGACATTTTTACATTATATATATATACAAACAAATATACTTTTGTATAACAATCCAATTAATGAAACTACAGCCGCGACTTTTTAAAAATTTTATTTGCTGTCCTGGATATTGATATTATCTTTATTTCTATCATTTTTTCCACTGTTCTTTTGCAGATATCAGTACTTGTATTTTTACTATTATATTCATGCGATTACTACTAAATTCGTTCTATCCTTCTCCCTCTTTGCAACGGTAAATTTGCTTTTACTGTTTTGCTGTTGACTGAAGCATAATTTTCATTGAGTTCTTTAGGCAAATATGTATGGCTTATATAGCATATATAATAAAATGCCAAAAGTATTCGAATGTATGGGTGACATAAAATAACTATCTACACTGTTGACTTTTTCTCCCTTTTGTTGGAAATTTCTTTACTCTCCATGCAGTACCACATGATCACTAAGGCAAGCAAATCTAATTTAGGGTCACTATTCATTTATGCAAACTGGAACATGCGATGATTACTCATGATGATTCTCTTTTCCGTAAATAAATCTCAGTCATGCTTCTAGAGATATATGATAAAGATCAACTAATCACAGGAATGGTGTATTTGGGATTCAAATCCTGTTTGCAATTGTAACTTTAACAATTCTCTAGTCATATTTTTCTCTTTTCATCACGATTCTACATAATAAGCGATATAAAACAAATTTCTAATCAGTGTTGCCAACGTAGGTCCAGAATTTTCACTGTGACCTGAGTTCTGTGTTTGTTAATAGAAAAACCATAAATCTAGTATTTTTTACCTCAATTAATCTAGTATGTATTTTTTTTACTAAGTATGTTGACCATCAACTCGTAACACAGACACGTCTATTAGCACGGTGCATTCGTTCAGTGCATCAGTCGCATCCTAGCTGTTTTTCTACTAGAGCCCTTTCGCATAGCCACTCTTAACTTGCTCACACACGAGGGAAAATAACTTCTGAGGATAAGGAACCCATTGTGGATGGAGAGTCGAGAATACTCCGCCACGAAAAAAAGGCTAAACCACTGTAAAAACAAATGTTCTTATTTGTATGATCTTAACTACATATAAGAGGGCCTAAATGACTTCTTTATGCGGTTAGTATTATCATTTTACCAAGAGACAGTGATATTACCATAATTGCTATATTTCATTTTGTCGAAATATTAATTCACTAATCATCGTTACTGCTCGGGTAATCATTATCAACAATGATACTACATTTTGTTCGAATTATGATCAATAATATTATTACCAGTATCTTTGATATGATGCTAATTATGATTTATATTTACATTTAAGTATCGTTATTACCATTATCATGACAACAACGACTATGTTAATGACAGTAATTATCATAATCTAATAACAATAACGATGATGAGAATAATATATTGAAAATGCTAGTAATAATCATAACGAAACAAATAAAAAAAAAGATAATAACAAGAACAATAGCGGCAAAAATGTTTTATGAAAGCACTCAAAATTTAAGATTCAATAATAATCGGTATTTTTGCTTATGGTTAGCTATATCGTTTATCTCTGTGCAAGAGATGCAGTAGAATGAGTACACATTAAAAATCATATAAAATATCATATTACTCAATTTCTTATCATTACTTCTACATCTTGTATTCTTTACAAAGTTGCACAGCCCAATAATTAGTAAAAGCTTACAGCAGGTGCAAAAAACTGGTGACAATAATTAGAATTGCCAATACTCCCGATAGTAGTCGATTGTGACTGATGTTTACATTATGGAAAAGATCTCAATGTTATGATTGGAATGTCATTGTCATGAAGTTTGATGCAAAACTAAAATATACATTATATTAGGATGTATAAAAATGACGAGCACGACAGAAAAGTGGCTAACGTTTATCAATACTTTGCCAACGATCATACCACGTTGAAAGCACCGCTTCTCGTCCGATCAGCGAAGTTAAGCAACGTTGGGTCTGGTCAGTACTTGGATGGGTGACCGCCTGGGAACACCAGATGCTGTTGGCATTTTATTACATATGTTAAGTATGTTTGGCACTACTCGGATGGGTGACCACTTGAAACACAAATGTTATCTTCATTTTACTATTTTTCAAGAACGCTCTTTAACTTCTTCATTTTCTTGTACTAGTATGTTATATGTCACCCCAAGCGGCGGTTTACAGAGGCCATCTTAGTTCTGATTAATTAACTCATGGTAGGGCGGGTCATTTATAGAAAACAGATTCTTATTTTTATCATGGTAGGACGGGTGAATTATATAAAATAGATTTATTTCTTTTTTCGGATGGGTGTAGAAAACAATACATCATATTTACGGGATAATCACTATGAGAAACACACAGTATAACGCTGTCTAATATCCGAGCAAGATAAAACAGATTTAGAAACTATATGAAAATATTCAAAAAAGAAAAAAAAGAAAAGAAAAGAAAAAAAAAAAACATGCACAACAGGAAACTACATATTAAGATAAGTGAAACAGCTCGAAAACATGTCAACGACCTTGTAACGTAATAATTTACTCTTCATCCCTATCGGCAACTGGTTTAGCTATAATTATCATGATCATAGATATCTTAATTATTTGTATCATTAAGATATTTTTGGTCACAATGCTATTGTTTTTTCTAATTATTGGTTTACTAATTCTCATTAGTAGTAGGATTACAGTCATAACCAGTATTATCAACAACACTTTTATTATAACTTTTTAAAAATTATCATTAATATTGTCAGTACCATAACAATAATGCTTTTGAAAGCAAAAATTATCACATGTTTAAAGACTGATTAATGATAGTGATAATGACAAAATTACTAGGAAGAAGAATTATACAAATACAATTACAAATATTGATAATACCAACAAAAGAAGAGACACAGTAATAGCAAGAAGTTATATGAAAGCACTCAAGATTCAATAATAATCTGAATTTCTGTTTATTATTATCTATAATATTTAACTTTTCCTACTAACAGTAACGATGTGAGAGTTAGGGATGCGTGTTTTTCACAAATTTTTTATTCAATATTTTTATGTTCTTGTGTCCCCCTGCATTCTTTACAAAATTGGGCAAAAAAAAAAAAAGGAAAGGGAAGCTTACAAAAGGGTTTAAAAATTTGGTGACAATTGAGTTAAAATTTGCCTATACTAATAGTGGGGATTTGCTTTGGATGAAAAAGTTTTTTAAAATTTTTTGGAAAAAACCCAAGGTACTTTATATTAATTTTCTTTTAAAATAGTTTTGATTAAAGCGGTTTAATTTAAAAAAACACCGCCAAACCGATCATACCACTTTTGAAAGAAACCGCTTTTTCTTTCCGACCAGCGAAGTTAAAAAACGTTGGGTCGGGTTCAGTATTTGGGGTGGGTGCCCGGGCCTGGGAACACCAATCTGTTGGCACTTTTTTTATAAAAACTAAAATAGGAAAAGGGATTCATTACTATTGGGAAACTTTTCCCTACATTTTATATAAACAACAATTGAAATTATACTTAGTCCAGGGAAATTAGAGAAAAAATTTCCACCCGCCGTGGGAGCGAAGAAAACAAATAAAACCCTCATAGATTAACCAAAGCAAATGAAATTTCTCCATTCTAAAATTTTATTAAGTTTCTGAAAATAATATAAAATATTTAATAAATATATCCAAAATTTAAAAATTTAGCAAAAAATTTTTTGGCTAAAGGGTTTGAAGATTTTTCTGTAGATCTTTTTTTTGATTTTCAAAAAAACACTTTTATTTCATTTTCGTTAGAGGAATGTTGAAAAAAATGTATTATTTTACGGTTTAACATCACAAAGAGAAGCACACAGCAAAAACATTCGTTATCTCCGCGCCAGACAAAGCAAATCTAGAAACTGAAAAATGAAAATTTTTCTAAACAAAAACTTCCCAATAGGAAACTACATTTTTAGGCAGCGTCACAAAAAAAAGGGAGCGCCCCTAGTTAGAATTCCCTTTAACTCCCCCAGTCCCCCCTTGATTGTTACTTTGATGGCCTTGAACGTCTTTGTAATGAAGTTTGATGCAAAAAAAAAGGGAAGCATTGTTTTTTTTAAAGTCAATGAACACGGGAAAAAAAAACCCTGGTTAATGTTAAATATTAACGCCATCGCCCATCCCCACGTTGAAAGGGCACCCCCTTCTCGTCGATCAGGGGAAATTAAGCCCCTTTTGGAAATCGGGTCATTAAAAGGGAGGGGACCGCCGGGGAAAACCCCAACAGATGCTGTTTTATTTATTGAAATACCCAAATTTTGTTTTTTATTTTTTTTTACAATTTTAGCAACTCTTCTTATTTTTTTATAGAAAAATAAATTGATATTTACTTCAGTCAATAGCAAATAGTGAAAAAGTATCCAAAGAGGGAGAAGGAAAAACAGAAAATTTGAATGTATGAATCTTTGGGGTAAAAAGAAAATTTGAAATTTCTTTTTAAAAAAATTTCTCATAATAAAAAAAATTTTTTTTTGGGAAAACCCAAAAAAGAAGCGAAACAAGTATATTAAGTGTATTAGTAAAAATTTTTTAAAGTATGATATTACAAAAAAAAATTTAAGATATGATCGTAAAAAAGATAGCCCAAAAAAGAAAAAGAAGTTTTGTTGGGGTCTTCCGGGGCCGAAAAAAAAAAAAAATGACTGATTCGTCTGGTATAATTTTATGAAATGAAAATGAAATTATGTCCACTCATAAATATACAAACTGCTAATTCATTCGCCAACGATAGTAAGCTTTTGGTTTGGGAAATACCCCCGTTTCTTTTTGGAAAGAAAATAAATAAATTATATTAAAGGGTTTTAAAAAAGCCCCAAACACAACATACAAAAAACCCCAACTAGGGCCAGTCTCCGCGCAGATAGATTAAAAAAATTATATTTTTAAAATTTTCCCAAAAACAAAATTGCACAACACAAAATTTGAAAACAGTAAGGTAGGGGACAGATAAAAAGGGGCCTCAAAAAATTTGTCTATATGGGGAACAACAATTTTCCCCTTTTTTAAAATTTTTTTTTTCTCATAATTTTTCATTATTTTTTATCATTACCGTAATTACTGATATCATTAAGCTGGCCTTTATCACGATTTTTAAGTATTTTGGGGGAAATTTTAATCTAATTAAAAATTTTACTGATTAAGGGCCTTTTTTGGTGTAGGTTTAACAATTTCAAATTTTTTTTAAAAAAAATTTTTTTTTTCACCCAAAATAAAACCCAGTATCTTTGACATGGTCAACGGGACAAAAAGAAATGTGGGATATTGTAAATGAAAATATTCTATGCAAAAATTTCCACAATAGGAAATCCCTTAAAAAGAAAAAGGGGACAGATTAAACCCTAAAAAAACATGCCCACGACACTGAGGCAAAAATAATCTACGCTTCCCCATCCGTGATTGGTTTTTTTTATAGTTATCTTTAAGATCTTTCCGTTTTCGAATTATTTGAAAATGATTAAAAAAGGCCTTTGAAAACCCTTAAAACTTTTTTGCTTCCCAATGATCACTATCACAAAGTTTTTCTATTTATTTTTTTACTAATTATCTTTTACAAAATGGTAGGATTTACAATTAGGATTATTATCAGTTTTGGGCTTTTTTAAACTTATCACCCAATAATTTACACCATTTTCTCCGATATCTTATGTTTTTACATTCATCATTTTATTTTAAGAGAGGGGCCAGTAAATGTGATAATATATCGATCGATGCTTTTGTTGGTACTGTACCCTTTTAGCATTCAATATCGCATCGTTTTATCGTATTTTTTGGGGTTTTTTTTTCTAAAAATTAAAACGAAAAATGGTACATCGATAATTTACAGGGAAAATTTTTTAAAAAGACCGATTTTTTTGTATTTTATATATATATTTATATATAATTTTATATATATATTTAATAAAATATAAAATATAAAATTAATTATATAAAAGATATTTTTAAATATAAAAAAAATATATATTTTAAAATAATAAATAAAAATTTATATATATATATATATATTATAAAATATATATTATTTTATAAAAAACATATACAGCTTTGAAAGGGTTCACATCTTTTTTTCATGAAAAAAATCAAAGGCATTGCCCTTAAAAAATACCCATAATGTTGCCCCCCAAAAAAAAACCTTTGCATATGCTTGACTTTTTACTAAAAATAATTTTTAAGCTAGTATGAATACTACCATGAAAATGAAACTGAAATTTTTCTGTATTTCAGTATTTTAACTCGTTTACGAAATACAATATATATAAATCGAAACAATTTTATATGTAAAAATTTCCAAGGGGCCCCTTTTGAAAAATTAACCAAATATATAGAAGAAAAGAGATGACTGGGTTTAAAGCCCTGGGCCGACCCGGGGAGTTCGCTCATGCGAAAGCGAGGGGCCCTTGCCATGCGGGCAGCGCAAACCACCGAGGGCGCGGGGCCCCCAATTCCCGGCCTTTGTTCCCCCTTTTCCCTCCTCCTTTTTAAAGCTACCCCCCCCAACTTTTACCCCCGTTAGGTTTAAACCCCCCCAACTTTTTTCTTTTACAAAATAATTTTTCCGATCCCACCCTTATCCTTCCCCTTTCCCCCTTTCTTTTTTCCCCAAACCCCCTTTAAAGGGGGTCTTTTTTTTTAATTTTACTTACTTACTAACTAGACTAGGGGGAAAAGTGGGTTTTAAATACCTTTTCCCGGAAAAAATTTAAAGGGTTATAAGGGGGATAAGCGCAAAAGGAGTCCCCCGCTTAAAAAAATTGCGCACCTTTTGGGGTTAATCGAAGGGTCAGCGACACCGGAGTCAATGGTGACCCTTTGTCTTTGGAAAACCCGCCTTCGTGAAAAGGGTATCCCCTGTGCCGGGGTAAGTATGCAAAAACTCCCCACCCGCCGCCCCACCATGGGTCAAAACTCGAACCTCACACCATTCAATTTTTATACAGATAAAAAATTTTAAACCTTTTTTGCTTTTCTAAAAAAAACTCCAAGTAAAAAGGACACAATTACATTTAAAAACTAGTTTAAAAACCAAAAACTTTAAACATAAAAGGCATTATATGTGAAACTATCCTGTACATATCAAAGGTGAATAAAAAGCTCCCGCGCAATTAATTATATCATCTATATGAAAATTTAAAAAGCCCGCTTTTTTTTTTCAATGTTCGTACGCTACTGATGTGTGCGAACCACACAAAAATATAAAAAATATATCCATAAATACCGATGGATAAAACATGTTCGCATAAATGTAATATTAAACCCTTTTTAAAAATTACACCGGGATATATGCATTCAGATCTTAATTTTTTTTTTACGTAACCTTTCACTCTGGAAGGTTTTAGTCAAATTTTAGACTATAACTTTTTTTAGATATATTTACCAATTTTCTGAAATAGGGGGAAAGGTGCTATGGGCCTCTTAAACTTAGCCGCGGGATCACCCGGTATTTTTCCCGTACCTTTTGGGATTTTTTCCACTCCCTCCAGGGAAAAATTTTTCCAATTTTTTAAATCAAATTATTAACATTTTCAGGGTACCCAAAGTCCCCTTGGGGAAAAAAGGAGTAGGTGGACCTTTTAAAAAGGCTTTTTCCCCCACTGTTGTCGGAAAAACGCCCAAAAAATCAGTAAATTTCCCAAAATGATTCCCTTCCCTCCAACGGGGTTTTATAAAAATGTTTGGGGGTTTTCCCTTTATTTCTGTGCGTTATTTCGTCAAAAATGGGAAAAGTGTCAAATGGGTCCCCACTACCCTCCGGATTAATCTACTCCCTAATCAAAAATAAACCCAAAATTTACATATGAAACCCTTTGTGGGCCCCAGGGATATTTCTATAATTTTTATATCATATCAAAATTGTGTCTGTAAAATTAAAAAAACTTTTTTACTCTGTGCCACCTTGACTTCATCATCTACAGGCATATAAGGGCAAGATTTGAAAAAATTTAAAAAATTTTTTTAAAGAAAAAGCCAAATACAAGGGCTTGAACCACTCTGTCCCCCCAGAACAACCCGAAACCATAATCTACAAAACTTCTAGGGAAAGTACATTTTGGTTTAAATTTTTTCATTTTCTTTTAAGAGGTATGAACTAATTGAAAAATTTTTATGCATTCCAATATTTTACATTAGGGTCCCTTTTTTAAAAAAGCTGGGTATCAAAAAAGGGTTTCCCCAAAAGAGTGACGCTTTCCCGATTTGCTTTTCCTTTGCCCACGTGGGGAAAAAGCAATTAAATTTAGAAATATTTAAAAAAATTGTGGGGGTTAACCCCCCCCCCCCCAAAAAAAACATGAATTAAAAAAATTTTTTGAGAAACTGGAGATTTACTAGGGGGCTTCCTTTACCTCCCCCATGGATCGGAGTATTTTCGACCCCAATGGGTTTATCCCACAGTACTGTTTTAGGAGCAAATTAAAATGAAATTTTTGAAATTTGATATTGTAAAATCAAAAATGTTAATCACCTGAAAATTTTGGGGGTGTGAAAAACCCCTTTCCCCCTCCCGAGACTCTAAACCTCCACAAAACCTTTAAGGCATAAGATGAAGTAATGTATAATGGGGTTTTTTTTTTAGAAATAGAAATACCCTCCCTTTTCGAAGACGCAAAAATGCTATTACTCAGAGAACCCAACCACTAGATCACACGATTTCCCCTAAACAGAATCGTCAACTTGATATGCTATGGTTGTCCCCATCATGTTCAAAATTGAACATTTTACAAGTTTACGAATTTTTTATTATTTTTCCCGGTTTTGGGATTTTATTATATTCCATACTATTTGTAAGTTCTATTAAACTGTTTACACATTATTATCGTTAATTCCAGGGCGCATGGTAATTTAAATTTGTTTCCGTTTTTAAGCACGATTTCCGACTCACCAGACTTTCCCCGTTTCTGCGCTACCCAGTCCCCATATTTACATAAGGAAAAGGGGTTACAGAACCCCCAAGGGGTAATTTTTTTCCCGCAATTTTAAAACAACAAAAAACACTGGTAGTGAAAAATGGGATTACTGATAACAATTGGCCCTAAGAGTAGACCCAAAAAATTTAACAGAAATTTTCTTTAAAAACTCAAAATCAGTTCTTGGGTTTTGAAATCCCCGATGCAGAAAACTTCACCTTTTTTTAATAAGGGTTTTTTCTCCTTTTCCAAAGTTGTCAAAAGTTCAAAAAACACTTCCCTTTTTATGATGTTCAACCCCTCACTTTTGTGATCCTCCCCCTCAAAATCGGTAAACGAGTCAGAACGGTCTCAAAAACTCTCAAGACAACGCTTTAGAGGGGCTTCCCCCCTCAGAGGGGTTTCCCAACAGGCCTCATCGTGGTTTAAAAATATTTCCCAAAATCTCGGCGGGGAAACCGGCAATCGCCCCTATAGAAATGATTTCCCATTTAAAATATGATCATGCTTTTATAATTTTAATTCATTCACACACTACATTTTACTGGGGGTTCTTTGTTCTAATACAACGGGTTTTTACCGGGTTTGTATGTTGATGTATTATTATGTAATTGTGGGCGTAGTTTTCCCATTTTAAAAAAAATTACAATTTAAACTACACCTATTTTATAAAGGTATACAGGGAAAGTTAGTGGGGAAACTTAATGCATAAACTATACATAGTTTAAAACAAAACATAAAATTTTAATAAACCCCGGGCACAGGGACTAAACTAAAAATATATAAACCGAATTCTTTTTCATTTTTGTCCCATTCCAAAATGTTTAAACTCCAATGAAAATTTATTTTCCCCCTTTCTAGGTTTCTACAAAATAAACTAAAACCCAGAATTAAAAAGGGGGGTTATCTTTAAAACCCTATTTCGATGATTTTATGATTTAAGGGAAAAATTCCTCGTCAAAAAGGGGAAACTTTCAATTTTTTTTTTAAATTAGTTTTTGTTCAAACTCCCGGCTTAAAAATATTTGGTTAACGTAAAAATTTATTTAACCATTTTTCTTTTTTGGGGTTGCTTTAATTTCCCTTTTTAAGTAAAAATAATTTGCGCTTTATTTCAAGATACGTCTTTTTTGCCCTTATACACATCGCCTACGAATCCCCAGTCTACCTTTGTTGGCAATTCGGGTTTCCATTTATTTTTAACTCGGGTTTCCCCCCAAAAAAGGGATAAATCTTTTGCCCTTTTTTAAAAATTTCCGTGGGTTGGGGCAACTCAAAAGAGTCCCTTTCTCAAATTTTTTTTTAAAGCCCACTTCGGTGGGTTCCAAAAAACAACTTTAACTAAATATATAATGATTAAATAAAAAAAAATTCTTTTTAGGGAAGGGGAATGCCCTTTTATATATTCAATTTTTTTTGGTTTTCAATTTTTTTTGGTTAATAGGGGTTTAACCCTTCCATCCTCGGCTAAAACCTGGGAAATTTTTTTTCCATTTTTTATAAGTTTACATCTTTTCCCCTTTAAAAAACGGGCCAAAATTTGGGGTTTTGACCTTTAAAAAAAATTTAAAATTTTCTTAATTTTTTCACAATTCTCATCTAAGCTTTAAATTTATCCTATTTTCATTTACTTGGTGGTTTAAAAGGGTTTTCTTTATAAGAAATAAATAAAGTGTAAAAATTTGCTTTGGGTTTAAAATTTATTATGTGTGCGAGGGGTGGGGGAGGGGGGGGCGCGCGCGTTTTCGTGTGATGTGTCCTGTGCGTGCGCCCCGGTTTCGTGTGTATGTGGCCTGTCCCTTGGTGCGGGGGTGCGGTGTATGTGTACATACAATAAAAACGTAGGGGGTTTTACCTTTTATATTTACATTTTTGATTTTAATCTGAGATCTCCCCCCAATATTATGTTTTGTGAACACACATTTCATAACAAAATATATGATAATGATAGCATAAAACCCCGCGAGAAAACCGTTCTCCGTAACGTTTTAAAAACATAAGGGGAAAAGAAAGACAAAAAAAGGGACTACACATATGTCCACCTTAAATATATAGGGGAAACTGCGTTTTGGGAAATCGTAAAATTTTTTAATTAAAAATAAATTTTAAATTTTTTTGTTCAGAATAATTTTTTAGAAATAAAAAACCCCTTAATTTAAGAAAAAAAATGCACCAAATTAAAATTTTAAAATGCCCCAAAAGTTGTATGAAAACTAGTCTCATAAAAAGTAAACAACCCTTTTTTAACTCAAAGTCGCCAGGAAAAAACCCCACATTTTTAAAATTGGTTTTTTTATTTTTTATTTGTTAAATTATTATTTTTTTGCTCCCCCAAATGGGTCTTTCGGAACTGTTCGAAAAATGTTAAAAAAAAAGGAACCTTGGGCAAACATGACGCGCCCGGGGGTGAGCGGGGGGGAACAAGCCCAAAAGACGGGGGGGTTTGGGGGCTCCTTCCCGTTTAAGCCCTCGTTGTGCCCTTGTGGGCCTGATATAACTTTGTTTGGGGCCCCGTTTTAACGTATCGTGCCCGTGTGGGCATGGGGGGTTTCCCCCCGTATTGTGCCTAAAAAAGTTTAGGGAAATAACTTTGTAAATTTAAAAGGGAAAAACTGTCAATTTTTTTGTTTACCCTTTGTGGGCCCCGCCCCCCACTTGGCGTTTTCCCCCCTGGTTTTTTCTGGGACGCTGTGGGTTCGGTGCCCCTTGGAGCTGTTCAGTGTTCCGACCCTGTATATAACACGCCGTCTGCCTGGGCCTGCTTTGTGTTGGTGGCAGAGAGACGAGGCGACCGGCGTAACAAATGGTTTCAGGAGTGGGATTTGTGATATTTGATCAGTGACGCGCCGATTTATCATGTCGTCCAAAGATGGCGGCAGCCATGAGCGAGAGGGCTATGACTGAGGCAGGCACGAGTGAGGTGAAGCGAGCCAGATGGACCTGATCACTGCCATGCTGGCCGGGTTTATGGGGGAGGAAATGGCACAAAGGGCAGAAGACAGGCACAGAGGGCACCGAGCAGCGCACCATCTCGTCGAGATGCAGGAAAGGGAAAGGCAGAGGAACAGTTCTGCCAACTTGTTGAGGTGCTACAGAGCAATTTTTCATCTGTGAAGATGGAAACTCAGCAGTACACCGACAAGGCCTGCAACAGCGTGAAGAGTGAACTGATGGAGGAGGTGCAGACTCTGAAGGGCGGGGTTCAGGCCCTGGGGGAGGAAGTAAAGGGAGGAAAGGCGGCGTAAAGGAGGTAGAAACGTGCAAGCAGAGAAGGCAGACCGAGGTTCTGGCAACAGATGCCAGAGTGTCAGGTTTACTGGGGTCGCCTGGGGTCCGTGGCAGGAAACCCCAGGCCTCGCAGCGTCGTGTCGGAGCCAGTGGTCGCTGCAGAAGGTGGGGCCCCCCATCGGAACCCCCTCCCTTGGATAAGGTGGCGGCAAACTCGACCCGTCAACCCGCCTCGTTGCTCCTACCCCCTTTCTCCCCCCGGGGCGTGTTAGTTCACGGCACGCGTTCTCCACCCCGCAGCCCCTCGGCCTCCAACATTCTGTAAAGCGTAAGCTAGTTGAGTACGACGGGAGGTTTGGCCTGGGAGGCATATGTCGCCCAATTTGAAATACTGGCATCTGCCCAGGGCTGGAGCCAGGAAGAGAAGGCCCTACAGCTGGTACAGCGCTAAGGGGCCCCGCGGGGGGAAGTGTTGGGGCATCTGCCAGCATCCCAACATGCCTCTTACACCAGCGTGGCGGAGGCTTTGAACGCCGTTTCGGGCACCACCACCAGGCCGGGGATATCGGGCCCATTTAAAGAAGCGGACTCGTGAGAAATGGCGAGACACGGGCCCCAGCTGGCGCAGGATGTGGAGGCGCTGGTAAGAGGGTCGTACCCTGCGGCTGCGGAATATGATCGTGGTCCTGGCCCGCGTTTCTTTGGGTTGACGTTTTGCAGGACCAGCAGTTTGCAAATCTACATTGAGGAGGCACACCCTGAGGACCTGCAGGTGGCGCTGGCAAGGCCTTGGAGTTCGAGGCCTTCCTAAAGGCAACCAGTGGCCTGGGGCCCAGCTGCTCAGCCCCGCCGTGACCTCCGGGGCCGGAAGGCAAAGTGGAGAAGGTAGCATTGAGGAAGGTGAGCCCTAGCACTTTCCAGGTTTGGGTGTTGGGGCTGCAGTGAGGAAGGGCACAGACGTAGTCAGGGGTCAGAGGGAGCGGAGAACACGTCCTCTCACTGACGGATTCTGATGCCTTCCAGCAGTGCTGCAAGGACTGTGGTAGGTATGGTCACCATCCGAGTGCATGTCCTAAGGCTAAGGAAGTGGTTTAACAGGCGGAAAACTCGGACAGGCTGGAGAAGGGGGCCGAACCCAGCCGCCCTCGGTTCCGGGCCCCGACTTGGGTAAGCTGCCGTCGAACCAGCACGATGCAGGTGGAGGGTTCAGTAGATGGGAAGCCATGCCGCCTGACAGTGGACACTGGGGCTGAGAAGACCCTAGTGCGGCCTGATATGTTGGCCACTATGCGACTTCCAGACGCACCACAGAGACTGTGTGCTGTCACGGGGCATTGTGTGCAGCTCAAGGGGCCAGTGGAGGCTCGTATTGGCGTGGGCAGCACGGTGCAGCGGCTGGCGGTGTATGTGGCCGATCTGGACGAGCACTGCTTGCTGGGCCTTGACTACCTGACGCAGAGTAAGGCGTGTGTCGACCTTGGATGGAAGCTGGTGAGAGTGCACGGTGAAGATGTGCCCTTGCTTCCAGAGGTTGGCTGTGCAGAGGTAGTTATGCTGAGCGACTGCACCTTGCCCCCAGGACAGGTCTATAATCCGGTGTCGACTGTCAAAAGTGATGCGTGGGGTAGAGGGCCTCGTGGAGCCCATCCAAAACCTGCAGCTGGGGTGATGGCGTAGCGGTTGGGTGGAGCCTTGTTGGACCAGGGGAGGGTTAGTTACAGTTTAGTAGCTAACTTCTCTGATAAAGGGCCTGAAGGTGCCAGCTGGTGCAAAGCTGGGCACTTTTGAGGAAGTGGAGCGTCCAGGAAGAGTCGTCGGTGAGCGAGGAGTTGGTTGGTGTGGGGCCGTTGCCTGACTTCCTCGAGGACTTGGCGCACCGGCTGTGGCGTTACCCTGGGCCAGGAAGCACTCCCGGGGCCATGGTGAAAAAAAAAGATGACGTTAGCCCCAGTAGCGGCGATGAGGACGTGGCAGACGCTGACCGAGATGGGGACGAGCATTTGGACGGTGAGGGCGATGCAGCAGACGTCAATGGTGACCATGAGCCAGGGCTTGGGGCAAAGATATCCCTCGGGTGCCACTGCCAATCTACCGCCGCCCCCTCCTCCTCCAGAGCGACTCAAGAGAGAGCGAAGAAAGCCGCGCTGGGTGAAAAGATTTTTGTGTTTCTGAGAACTGATTTTATTTAAATTTTCTGTAGTTGTTTCAGGTTTAGGTATGTCAGAGCAGACGGGTCGTCTGCTTGATAGGGGGGATAGTGCTACGCCTGTGGGTCTTTCGGAGACTGTGCGAAACATGTGTTAACATGAAAGGAACCTGGGCAAACATGACGCAGCTGGCTGTGAGCGGAGGAACAAGCCAAGAGACGGAGGTTGGGTGCTCCCCCTGTAAGACCCTCGTGTGTGCCCTTGTGACCTGATATAACTTTGTGTTGCCCTGTTATAAGCAGTATCGTGCAGTGGACATGCTGGTTTCCCCTGTATTGTGCCTATAGAAAAGTGTACGGGTAAATAACTTTGGGAAATAAAGGAAAGGGCTGTCATTTTGTGTTTACTTTGTGCCCTGCCTCGCCACTTGGGGTTTCCTCTCCTGGTGTTCTGGACGCTGTGGTGTTCGGTGCCTCTTGGAGCTGTTCAGTGTTCACGACCCTGGGGATACCACGCCGCCACCCCAGCCTGCCTTGTGTTGGGGGGCAGAGAGACGAGGCGGTCGGCGTAAACATATTATTATTATTATTATTGCTCTGTAAGTGTTTAGCCACAAAGGAGTCTATTAGTAGACCTTGCGGCCTTACCTGATTCCCTTTGCTTGAATTTGCGGGAAAAGGGTTTTCTTTACTAATGCTATGAATATCGATGGGGTTAGTTTAGATAGACATTATTATTTATGTTACTGATCTTGGTACGAACAATATAAAATATTTTCGAAAAAAGGGAAAAGGGTAAACAGACGAGATGGGAGTACTTGCAATTGCCTCATTAGTGACTTGTAACAAGTTAGCCTTCTATGTGTAAAAAAATAATAATAATAATATAAAAATATAAATAATAAAGTAAACTCACAGTGGCATGGCATGTAATCTCCATGCCATGCCCATCGGTTTTGGGTTAAGTAAATGTAACATTACATTTTTCCAAAACATATTACTGATACTATACACCCATATAAGTCAAATTCTTTCACTCACCAATTCTTTCGTATTGTATATATAGTGGGATATTTTCTGTTTGTACACCCTCCAATGGTTCGAATATTCAGTAGCTAATATGGGAAAATACAAATCAATACATTTATGCAATGTTGCATAATAATTTTACCAGCATAAATAAGATCGTCAGGCAAGTTTTCTTCTTTGGGGCAAGTTTAAATAAAGCACTGGATATATCAAACTGAAAATATTTAAGAGATGCTATACCATTCATTAATTTTGACTTATACGGGGGTTTTTCCGGGGGAATTACTTCCGCATAACGAATGCAATAAGGGGGATAGCGCGAACGTGGTTGTGGTTGCCATATATTTACAGGAAGTAACAGAGGGGGTACAGAATTTACAGGTATCTACAAATTGCAGTAGTAATAAAATATTCACAATAATAAAAGACGTGGCATGCATAATAATATCAACTGTAGATAAAAAAGGGAATGGTATCAGTATGTAATAGTTCTGCTAGTAGAAAAGTATCATGTCTATATTTAATTTACGAAACAAATAGTTGTTTATAATGAAATTTCTGTAAACATTTAATACCAAATATTAGTGAAAATTGTTTACTTACATTTTCTGTTCAAGTTTTCTTCTATAAGTGGCAAGCTCTCAGTTTTGTAATTATGTTCTTTTTTTCCTTGTTAGGAGTTTACTATACTTCCAGACTTGTGGATTGATATCCTCCTCTGAGCATCGGTAAACGAGTCAGAACGGTTCATCAAAACTCTCAAGCACAACACTTGACAAACCGCTTCCCCCTCAGAGGATTACACTAAAAAGTCCTCATCGTGGCTGAATATATTCCGAGAATCTCGGCGAGAAACCCGGCAATCGCCTATAGTAGTGGTCCTATAAAGTATGATCATGGTTTTTGAGTTCGATGTTCATTCACAGACTACTTTTTTCTAACAACTTCGTTTCTACACCCGGATTTTCACGCGATATGTTGGTACATGTATGATGCAATATTGGCATAGTTTGACCATTTCAAAACTAATAAGCCATAGAGGTCCAAACTAAACTAACCCTATCTACTAGGAAAGCATATTTTCAGTGATATTTCCAACGAAATTTTTGGTGCATATATATATATTAACTACTCCTAGATGATTTGTTTTTGAATCCAAAGATTCATGAATCTTTTTAAAAAAAACGATGTTGATTGTTTATGATAGTAACGGTATTCATATGCGACGTTTCAATTTCAAGTGTTATATCTAATTAAGTTAAATCTGCCCGACAATTATACTTGGTTAATTTTTAACATCATGATTACACATTTGCTTTTAAGTGTGCTAATCCTTGTAAGATAAATATCTATTTACTTCACGATAAACCTTTTTTGCTCTTATATTTATCGTTCTAGTATTCCCCAGCTACCTTTGTTGGTTTCTGGGTGACCATTTATACCTAACTCTGGTTCCCTTCAAAACGCATAAATCTTTCGCCTTTTACTAAAGGTTTCCCTGGAGGGGAACAACTTAGTGTCTTATTCAATTTTATTTTTATAGCCCACTTCGGTGGGTTCATTAAAATGATATGTTAGACTATATACATTTGATCTAATGTATATAGTTCAAGGGGATTCAGTTTTCTAATAAACCTGTTAGAATGCCCATTCCATTTCAAGCTAGACCCTAGAATTCATCACTTTCATTCTCATCTAAAACCCACATCTTGAAGTTTTTGGAAGTGTTAACATTAAAATTTTCTGAAGGGAAAATAACATATTCTTGAACAAATAGTTACGCCTCAAATTGATACGCAAAATTAAGCAACTACTGATCAACAACATTTTCATAAAAGGAAAAAAATCAAATGTTTTCTTATATATTAGTGGTAGTTATATGAAAAAAAAAACTAAAAAATAATAAAATAATTTAAAAATAATAATAAAATAGTTGTCAATGTCTTCGATATTGTATTTTTTCTGCAACTGGTCATCTCCAATCGTTCAGTAACTGGATAGCTAATATAGGATTACAAGATCTGTATGTCCGGTATGTAAAAGAATAATTTACGAGAATAAATAATAGCCACTCGACAGTTTTCTTCTATTGAGTTGGTTTTTTCATATATATGTAATGGGATAATATCAAACCATAAGCATTTAAAAGATGCTACGCCATTTAAGAATCTTTCTCTCGCCAACACTTAAGAGAGCTAGTTCTAAATGTAATACTTTTTTATAACGATATGTAAAAAGGGGATAGCGGATATTTGTATAACGATATGTAAAAAGGGGGATAGCGCGAACGCAGTCCCCACTAACAAAAATGCGCACTCGAGTTAACCACATTTGGGTTAATCGCAAGGGTCAGCGCCACCGGAGTGCAATGGTGAGCCTCGCCTTGGGAAAACCGCCTTCATGATCACGGTATCTCCTGTGCCAGGTAAGTATGCTAATAAACCCACCCGCCGACCCACGCTCACACTTACTGAGAACCCACGCGCTCTAAAAACACCTAATACAAATATCAAATTGAACTTCTTTTGCGAAGATTCTACTAGTGAACTACACTTATGTTCATATTTATAAACTGTATTTGGGAACAAAGAGTCAATGATCAACAAACCTTATTATTTCCTAAATTATAAGTATATAATTTTTTCCAGCTGTACTTTTCCCTTATGCTACTTTTTTTCATCTCCGTGACATTTTATGGCAATTTCGTAGGTTGCTATATATATATATATTTTATATATATATATAGATAATATATAATAATATATATATTTATAAAAAATATGATATATATATATATAATATTAAAATATATATAAAACCCACATATGCACACTCACATATTCATCAAACCCTTTGTAATCTATAAATACAGATGGATACCATTACGAAAATATTTTAGAAATTAATATTAACTGAATAATGCACACAAGGATATGCATTTTCAAATCTTGGTTAATTACGTTAACTAATATCAATATCGCAATACCTCTCTCCTTTTCTCTCTCTCTTCTCTTTCTTTATATATATAATTAGATATATATATATATAATAAAATATATAATATATGATAATAGTAAACGATCATAGAAGTTTATCAAGTATACCCAGAAATAATTTTTATTTTCTTTCGTTAAGGTTTCCATATATATATATATATATATAATATAAAATATTATATATATATAAAATTATATATTATATAATAATTTTATATAATATATATATATAATACAAATTTTCTTTTATAATGCAAATACAGAATATGTACGAAAGTGTTCTGTGCGTGCGGGTTTTGTGTCGTAGTTTAGAGTAATAATAAATGACTAGTAAATATACAGTAATATTTTACAGTAGTAATTTATATATATATTGTGTTGTTGTGTAGCAGCAATTCTGTGGTTGAAATTTAAAAGGGTTTGTGGTTGCTAGGTACAGTTTGTAATAAATTCCTGGATAGAAAAAGGTTTATTTATGAGTTTATTGATAAGTTTTTTGTAAATCGTGCAACATTTGGGTTT
>NW_023651636.1:0-5562 GCF_015228065.2 Penaeus monodon
GTCATCGGAGGGTAGGGGACCGCCTGCGCGTCCGAGGCATGTGCCGCCATCGCTCCTGGTGCAAGCCGGACTCTCGGCTAAACAGAGCAGACTCGGGCCCGCTTGTCAGGTGGTTGTCGATGCGGTTCTAGATTTTGTTTGTTAAGTGAAGGTTTGCCACACACACACAAGCGCGCGCGCACGCGCTCACACACTCACACACACACATACACACACACAACACACACACAAAAAACACACACAAAACACACACACACACACATAAACACACACACACACTAAACACACACACACACACACACACACACACACACACACACACACACACACACACACGCATACACACACGTAACAATGACAATAACAATAATAATGATAATAACAATAATAATAATAAAATAATAATGATAATGATAATAAAAATAATGATACTACTACTACTACTACAAATAATGATAATAAATAATGATAATAATAATAAAAAGAAGAATAGTATTAGTAATGAAGTGATGATGTAATAACAATGATAATAAAAAAATATTAGTAATAACAACAATAATAATAATAATAATAATAATAATAATAATAATAATAATAATAAAAAATAATAATAGCAACAACAACAAAATACTAATAGAAAAATTTATTACCAATTGTAATAATACCTCAATCATTATTATGATCTTTTTTTATCATCAAGACTATGATGAATCAGGAGAGAAATATCAAAGTTTACCCTAAATACAAGGAAGAAAAACGAAGTTTTTTGGGTAACTTCATTAATCTTCACTATTAAGTAGATAAATATACAAGAGTATGTTAATGATATAATTATTACTATTATCAGAACCTCTCATTTTTATTAAAACAGTACAGCAATCACCTTTAAATCTTTTCTTTTGTGTTTTCATCATCGTTATTTTCCCATCTTCATTATTTTTCATAATTACTATCATTATCTTATTGTTATCATCATCCACTATCATCACTATCATCCTCTGCATCATTATTATAATGACATCTTCATGATCATTATGATCATCATTATTTTTTATTGTTATTACTGATATTATTATTATCAAACATTGTTGTTGGTTTTTGTTGTTGTTGTATTTTGTTTTTATTATCTATATCATCATTATCATATTATTATCATTATCATTATTATCATCATTATTGTTAATGTTATTGTTATTTCTTCATTATTATCATTTGATAATAATAATAATAAATTTTCATCATCATCATCATCATCATCATCATCATCATCATCATCATCATCATCATCAATCATCATCATCATCATCATCATCATTTATTATCATTACCACCATCATCATCATCATTATCATTATCGTTTTATTATTATCATTATTATTATTTATATCCGCAAAATAGTCACATTCTCATAGCCATTCCGTCCCACAGGTTTTGCGGAGAGGCCCCAAAAACCGCTCTGGAAGACGACCTTTTCTGAAGTGAACATTGAGTACAAGAGCAACAGGCCACGAGGAAGAAGTCGGAAGTCAAAAACAAGAGCACGTCGAAATCCCCTTGCAAAAGCTCGTCGCTTACGAGGGCAGACCTTCGGCGAATTCGGCGAGAGAAGGTCGTCCTTCTTCTTCTTCTTCGTCGTCGTCGTCGTCGTGGGTCGTCGTCGTCGTTTTCGCCGTCGTCTTCGCCGTCGTCGTCGTCCTCCCCCTCACAAGAGCCGAGAAGATCGCCCGCATCAAAGCTCTCCAGAGACTTTACAACCTCCGCTCGTCCGACCGGAAGGCCCCTCCCCCGGGTGGGATACCAGCCTGCGTCGAAAAGGAGACATCAGTATTACAGTTACCAGCAGAATACCAGCAGGCGCTTCTACAGGCACTCGAACGGGACTGGGGACGGTAGCGTGTACGACCCCCCGAACGACACCATAGTAATCGCGGCGACGACTTTGTGTACGACGCGGGAAAGCCATGCCTTCGGGGCGATCACAGGACCTCCGCAGCCGCGCCGTCGGTCCGGCTCTTCAGCGTGGGGGAACCGACGTGGATCAGCAACGACTTCATCCTGCACGAAGGGATGAACGTGACCGAGGCGAAGATGGAGAAATGGAGGAGGACGAGGTGGTAGAGAGCCCGAGAAAGACCCGTAAACGGAAGAATAAGAAGAACAAGAAGAAAACCAAAAGCAAGAAGCAAGGGGAAAAAGAAGAGGACGAAGGAAGACCCTCTGGAAAGAAGGGGGTTCCCGGGAAGGTTTCCCCGGGGTCGGCCTGGACGCCCTGGGCAGCAGCTATGAGGGAGCTCCCGACGCACTACCCCGCCCGGTACTACACGGTGATCGGGGCGCCTTCGCGGGGGGAAGCGTAGGGGTCCCATCTCCGCCACACCCGCCGCCCGAACCCCTACCCCCGCCAACCCCCACCAAAACCGGCCCAGTTCGCCCATCGCGCGGACACAAGAAATCATCCCCCGAAAGCCTCGAAACACGTCCCGGGAGAGCTCCAAGGAGGCCCATACCCCCCAAGATTTTGGGCTTTTTAAACCCAAACCCCCCCGAACCCGAGGCTGAAAGCACCGACGACACCCCCCCCAACCCACGACCGGAAGCTCTTTGTGCTGGGGTCAGGATGTGCCCTTTTTATATAGTCGATAGACCAAAAATGTAAATATAAACCGAAGAAACGCAAATATAAATATGACAGACACATAGATAGACACACACACACACCCAACACACACACACCACAACACACACACACACACCCCACAACAAACCACCCACACAACCCCCAATAATAATTATATATTATATTTTTTTTTTATTATAAAATATATTATTATATATTTTATATTGATGTAGAAAAAATAGATGTTTAAAAACTATTTTGGGGTTTGCCCGTGTCGTTTTATGTGGGCATGTGCTTTTATTCGTACGCAGATGGCTTAATAAAAATGATATAATACAATTAAAAAATAATAATAAAAAAAAAAAACAAACACTTTTCCTTGCCCCTCACAATAATGCTGTGTTCTCACCAACAAAAATTTTTAGCAGGTCCCCTTTTTCACTCCATCTTTTCCCCCCCCAGGGTTCGCTCTTTCAAAAAACCCTTGCGGAGGGAAAAAACACGCCGATCGGGGGCGTTTCACCAGCCTGGATACCCCAAAAACTGGTGGCAAAAACTCTTTTTTTCTGGAGATTCAAAATGGTATTTTTAAATTGTGAAGAAAGCCCGTGGGGATTTCGTAATTTTATTGTTTTATATTTCTTTCTCAGCATTTATCGAGTTTTAGTTCCTATTCATCGATTTTTAACAAATTTTTTCCTTAAATGTCTGAAACAAAGCATCTCTTTTCGAATAATTTACATTTATATGCTATCAGAGTTTTTTAAAAAACACCTATAAAAAATTAAAGCTTTTTAATGTGTCTATTTAACATTTTTAAGGCTTCTTTTTACATTTAACTAATCATAACCCTAACATTCATATACAATTTAAACCTCTCATATTCAAAAAACGTTCAACTACTATACATTCAATTTTTAATGCATTCATATAAAAAATTTATTCATACACCATTTACATTTTGAAAAAATTTTTTTATACCTCGTACATCTTTAAAATTTTATGCATCCTATACACGATCAAAGCTTATTAAATACCCCACTTGCATTGCGACTCCTCCGGAAGTCACGAAACGCAATGCCGCACTTCCGCATTGGAAATCCCCAAACTGCAGCGGACCACCTTGCCCTCCGCACAAAGATGCCGACTGGGCGAGGGCTGTTCAAAACCCGGGGAAAGGTTTTTTATGGGGGGGGGGGATTTTTGAGGGTGTGTTTGGGATTATTTTGAAAAAAATGATTTTTACTATGGGTTGTTAAAGTTGAAATTTTGGAATCATTTGAAACACTTTTTGGATCAAATTTTGAGGTCCCTGAAAATTCTGAAAAATTTTGGAATAAGGGCAGTCAATCGATATATAATAAAATTATATATTTTAAAATATATATATATTTATAATATATATTAATTATATTTATGTTTTATATAATATATGTTTTTTTTTTTTTTTCAAAAATTTTCCCCGGTCCATAGCAAGAAGATTAAACCCAAAAAATAAATCTAATTTTGAAGCTCTCAGCAACTTAGCATTATAAGGGTTTTTCATAATACTTGTGATTTCCCTTCAGGATTTTGGTGGAAAGGGGGGAGTGTAGCACTGACCTCCCCCCCCGCAGCTTACTCGACGTCGTCCCCAACCCCTTTCAGAACGACTCAGCGAGAACCATCTGTTTTTGGGGAGTCTAGATACCTTGGTATGTTCTGATCTTCGTATAAAAATGAGCATTACTGAGGAGGTTACCTAGATATTTATGTTACTAAATATAAAACAGAAAACGCCCTTTGATTTTAGTTTAGTTTATCACCTCTGTCCCCATAATAATCACTCTTGATTACCCAGCTAAAGATTCCAGACAAAATTTTCCCCCAATCCTGAATCTTTTCTAAATTTGCTTCTTTGTCGTTTTCACTACTATGATTAACGTGGGTACACTATTGGAAGTTTGGCATCAGAAATCTCGAGGAAAACCGCTATCATTATGCCATAAGTAGGGAAACAGGGAGTGTTCATCATTACATGTGTAATGCCGATAAAATTAATACTATAACTGCTATTCGATTTTCGTTTTAATTTACTTTTAAGTACGGTAAAGGAAACCATGTATATATATATTTTCTTCTCAGTCACTCTTCTATTTCACTACGCTGGTACCATTATTTTATTGTTATAAGTGGTAGTAGCATTGTCGTCATCATTGTTATATTCTTTTCATATAATCATCCTTGATTTACTATTACCATGATCATCATTTTGTAAACAACTATTATTTTTCAAGGACAATCCAAATCTCAATAACTATTACCACCATCTTCTATCCCATTTTCTCAGCCCGTAACGGGGTACCTTGCATTTATTATTGCTATTTCATGGTAATTGTCTGTAATTATTACTAAATCATTACATTATAATTACTATTACTGTTTTTTTTCATCATGTAATTAGTACTATAATTATCACTGAAAATTTTTACTATCCTCACTGAAATTAGTACTATTACTATAACTGGAATTATTATAACTGTAATTATAACTGAAATCAGTACTATTATGATCACTGGAAAAACAGTACTTTCATTATCAGTAAAACTGATGCTACCATTATCATCACTGTTTATCAATACCATTATTATCATCATCATAATTACAACCACTATTCTTATTGTATAAGGAGGAACACAAAACCACTACGGCTACCGGCTTACTGGACTACAACCTCACCCCAACCACGCCAAACCCCCAACAACCACAACCACCACCCCCACAACCACCAAAAACTCCTCCGCCCTCGCTCGCGTACCATCAGACGTAAGTTCTTTGGTTGAGAGTATTTTTTTTAAGGGATCGTGGGGTATAAATATAGGTGGATTTGGGTGTTTTTTGGGTTTTAAAGGAATAATTTTTTTTAGGGATTGTGGATAGTAATGTAAAGTTGCATGAGTGTGGGG
>NW_023651637.1:0-5560 GCF_015228065.2 Penaeus monodon
CATTTTCATAGGGATGTGTACCTGGGGCATGGGACAGTGTCTCCACACAGGGGAAGTGAACGGGCCCCCTCCCTCCTTCTTTCGGCCCTAAGCCGCCATCCGCCGCTTGGGTGGATGATATTTCGGGCTTCCCCTCGACAGAAAGCCTTACAGCGGGTATAAGTCGAGTTGTACATGTACTTAGCTGGAGGAAGTAGGCGGGGGGGGGAGAGGGTAGGGAGCTGAAGCAGATACGTCTGTCCACCACGGCGTCCAACAACCACTTGATGTTATTGGTATTGGCTACCGTCACCCTGTCAACAGAAAAAAATATAATTATTAATTTGAAAGGGTCACATGCTTTCTAGCAGTCTGATAGGATAGGGGTACCAGGAACTATGAGTTCTTCTATAATCTTGAAAACGGTTTGAAAGCCTTCGTCTCTTCAAAATCCATTGAAGATGACCCTCCCCCAACGTTAGATTTCCTTTTACATTCGTCTGTTTCTATAGTAAAAAAACAGTTTTCCACTCCAAGCTAATTTTTAGCAACACCAAGACGCCAGAGGATAAGAAATCGTCTCGGTAAATGAGTTTATTTTCCTGTTACTATACCACGTACTTTAAAAATGGATACGCGAAATCACACCCTCCTGCCTTTCTCGGGTCCACTACAGGTAATCATACCAAGCGGTTTAGACGTGCAATCAACTTTTACTCATTTTTGCAATTGCAGAGTCTCTAGGTTGCAATAATAGTATCATATACACATGTCAGCCTGTCTGTAGGCTCAAGACACTAGTCCGTACCCCCAGATCACATTCTGAACAAAACGACGGAGCGAAATGAAGGCTCTTGGGGGTCTTCAAAATCTCGGTCTTGAAAACGTGCGCAGACTATAAATAGACAAATTAAATGTTATAAGAATATTAAATATTTATTTAAAAAATGTAATACTTATACAAGTAATACAAGTAATACAAGTGCGTAGTGGATAATGGAATAGCTAATATATCGTGATAATGAGTTAATTTGCATCATTAGGAGAGTTTAGAAGAAAAGTATATTTTATATGGTCGCGGCAAGATGTTCAAATGCTTATATAAATACAACATGAAAGTAAAAATCGTATTTAGCACAGAGACCCGCCGAATTTTGTGATGAATCAAAACTATATCGAATTTTCTGGGAAAGCCCGCAAAAAAAAACTGATAAATATTCAGAATACCTTCGCTTGGCCGATCACGACGATATGGTGTCGATGGTTTCCTCTCAATCTCTCCCACCAATAAAGAAACAAAATATGCGCCTCCCCCCCCCCCCATACCCACAATCTTAGCACCCAAAAGCAAGGGGGGGTTGATGGTATCCCACACCCCCCCCTTACCCCCAAAGGGGGGCCAGGGTTATTTCTGGTCACATTAACAAAAACATTGGGGCCCTATTACGACCTCGGAGTCCGACCCTTAGACTATTTGTTTTGGGAAAATTTTGGGGATCTACCGAGTTTGGGGGCTTTGCTCAACTTTAAACAATCTTTAGCTCTTAGTCGCAGTCTTTTTGGGTGGTCAATCACTTTTCTCTTATTTAAAGATCCTGTCTTTTTTAAAAGTTTCTCCTTAGAGGTTTTTCGCTTTTGAATTTCTAAAAATGTTTTGTATCATAAAAAAGGGAAAACAAAATTTTCGGTTTTATATTATATTAAAATATATTAATATTAATTATATATATAATTTTTGTGTGGGGTTTGTTACATATATTCATATATTATACACATATATATACAACCCCCAACACACACCCCAAAAAACCCCAAAACACCACACACACACAAAATATATTATGTTGTATTTATATAATATATATATATAATATTAATATGTGTGTGTGTTGTGTGTGTGTGTGTGTGTGTGTGTGTGTTGTGTGTATTGTGTATACATATTGTGTGTTATAATTATATATATATACATACACCCCAAAAACACACCAACACACAACACCACACACCCACACCACCACACACACACACACACCACCATATTATATTATACATATATATTAATTATCATATTATATACATTATTAACATATATATCATATTAATACATATTAAAATTAATTAAAAATATAATATATATATACTTATACTATAAAATACATTTACTAATTAACTATTATTACATATATTATATATATACATATATCATATATATACATATCTATATATATACAAATTTTAAAATTTTTAACTATTAAAATATTTTCAAAATTACAAAATAAAATACAAAATATAATACTATTATACATATATATACATATATAATAATAATATATATACATATATAAACATATATATACATATATAAAATATACTATATTACATATATATATACATATATATACATATATATTACATATATTATATAATATATATATATAATAATTATTCTAATAATAACAAAATATAACAAAATATATATATACATATACACATATATATATTTCTATATATATATAATATATAACCTATATATAAAAATATATATATATACATATAAAATCCCTATATATACAATTATATCATATATTTTAAAACTATATATTAAAAAATATATTTCAAAAATATATATACTATATATTTTACATATATATATTTTTAAATTTTATATATAAAAAAATATTATATATATATTAAAATAAAAATTTTATATATTTAAAAAATAAATATATTTTTTTTATATTATTACCATATATATACCCTAAATTTAAAAATATAACATTATTTATATTATAAATTTTATATATATTAATATATATATATTAATTTTTAAATTATATATATAATTTTTAATTTATAAGTTAAAAATATATATGTTATATTATGTATTATTATATAATTTAAATATATATTTTTTTTAAATTTTTTAATTTTTATTATGTATATATATATTTTAATATAATATTTTAAAATATTTTATAATATTTTTAAAAAATTGTATATATTTATATATATATTAATTATATATAGAAAATTATTTAATATAATTTTTTATATATTTTATTATATATTTTTATAATGGTATATATATTATATTATTTATATATTTTTAAAATTTTTTATTATATTTTATAGGTATATTATATTGTATTATATATGTATAAATTTATATTTATTTATATTATATTTATTTTTATATTGATATATATGTTTATATATAGATTTTTTTTGTATATATATATTAAAAATATATATATGTATATATATTAATAGATATATATTTGTTTATAGTGTAATATATTAATATATATTATTATTTTTATAAAAATATTTTTTATAATTATATTGTATATATTTTATATATATATTTAAAAATATTTTATATGTATAATTTTATGTAATTAATTATTTTATTATTATATGTTTTAATGTATATTTATATTATATAGATTATAATTTAATATATATGTATATTAGTATTAATATAATTTATAATAGGGATATATTTTAAAATTTTTTATATATTATTAAAATATATTTTATATTATAAATTTAAAATTTATATTGTATATAAAATATTAATTATTATATTAATATTTGTAATAAATTTTATTGATAAATATATGTTATTTTATTTTATTTAAAATTTTACTTATTATTTTTGTTTTTGATATATATTTTATATATTATTTTTAAATGTTTTAAATTTTTTGTAAATTTTTTTGTATTATTTTTATATAATATGTTTATTTTTTTGATTATTTTTATATGTATATTAAGTATTTATGTTTTATTTATTATGTTAATATATGTATTAGTAATATATTGTATATTGTTATATTTTTTTTTAAAAGATATCTTTTTTTAGTATATTTATTTAAAGTATTTTTAAATTTGTGTTTTTGTTTTTTGTTTTTGTTTTTTTTGTTTTTGTTGTTATGTTTTATTTTTTTTTTAAAAAAACCCAAAATTTAACTCCAAAACCCCCAAACCCCCCAAACCCAAAACCCCCTATTATTATATTATATTATATTATTATATACTCCTTTATATTATTTTGTTTGTTTTTTGTTTTGTTTTTTTTTTTGTTATTTGTGTATTATTATGTATTATTTTAAAACCCACTTTAAAATTTATTTATCTATATATTTATTTTTTATATAACCGTTATTTTGTTTTCTCTTTCTTAAAACTCTTTTTTAAAAATTCTAAAACGCAAAACCCCTCTTTGGTGTTTTTGGGGTGTTTGTGTGGTGGGTTGTTTGTTGAAAAAAATTGGGAGATAAATTTTATAACAAAACAATGGATCCACCAAAACCACCACAAAACCAAAACACACCCCCCCCCTTGGGGTAAAATAGATACCATTATACCCCCCTTTGCTTTGGTGCTAAGTTGTGGGGTTTGGGGGGGGGGGAGGCTGCATATTTTTTTTTCTTTATTGGTGGGAGAGATTGAGAGGAAACCATCGACACCAATATCGTCGTGATCGGCCAAGCGAAGGTATTCTGAATATTTATCAGATTTTGCGGGCTTTCCCAGAAAATTCGATATAGTTTTGATTCATCACAAAATTCGGCGGTCTCTGTGCTAAATACGATTTTTACTATTCATGTTGTATTTATATAAGCATTTGAACATCTTGCCGCGACCATATACATATACTTTTCTTCTAAAACTCTCCTAATGATGCAAATTAACTCATTATGACGATATATTAGCTATTCCATTATCCACTACGCACTTGTATTACTTGTATTACTTGTATAAGTATTACATTTTTTGAATAAATATTTAATGTTGTTATAACATTTAATTTGTCTATTTATAGTCTGCGCACGTTTTCAAGACCGAGATTTTGAGACCCCCAAGAGCCTTCATTTCTGCTCCGTCGGTTTTGTTCAGAATGTGATCTGGGTTACGGACTAGTGGTCTTGAAGCCTACAGACAGGCTGACATGTGTATATGATACTATTATTGCAGAACCTAGAGACTCTGCAATTGAAAAATGATAAAAGTTTGATTGCACGTCTAAACCGCTTGGGTATGGTTACCTGTAGTGGACCCGAGAAAGGCAGGAGGGTGTGATTTTCGCGTATCCATTTTTAAAGGTACGTGGTATAGTAACAGGAAAATAAACTCATTTACTGAGACGATTTCTTATCCTCTGGCGTCTTGGTGTTGCTAAAAATTAGCTTGGAGTGGAAAACTTTTTTTTTACTATAGAAACAGACGAAAGTAAAGGAAATCTAACGTTGGGGGAGGGTCATCTTCAATGGATTTTGAAGAGACGAAGGCTTCAAACCGTTTTCAAGATTATAGAAGAACTCATAGTTCCTGGCACCCCTATCCTATCAGACTGCTAGAAAGCATGTGACCCTTTCAAATTAATAATTATATTTTTTCTGTTGACAGGGTGACGGTAGCCAATACCAATAACATCAAGTGGTTGTTGGACGCCGTGGTGGACAGACGTATCCGCCTCAGCTCCCTACCCTCCCCCCCCCGCTACTCCTCCCTAAGTACTTCACCACTATACCCGCTTAATTTGAACCAAAATCACCACCCACCATCGCACAAAAAA
>NW_023651640.1:0-5559 GCF_015228065.2 Penaeus monodon
AAAAAAAAAAAAAAAAAAAAAAAGCGGCAAAAAATTTGCGAAATATGCCTTTGAATATACTCCAAAATTTTGTTTTTTTCCATTTATTTTATGATTTTTGGGAATTATTAGGGTAATAAGTAAAATTACCAGAATTCTATTTAATCATGCAATAATGATGATAAAAGTGAGAATAAAGAGAATTTGGATAACATTTGATGGTTATTACTATTATTACTATTATCATATTATTATCAATATTATCAATATCCATTATTATTATTATTATATTATTATTATTTTATTGTTATTATTATATTATTATTATTATTTATTATTATTATTATCTTATTATTATTTTTATTGTTACTTTAATTTTAGTATTATTGCCCAAAAATATTTATAACTGTAATAATAACAACAATAATAATAATACGTATATAATAATAATAATCGTTAATATTGTTATTAATTCATTATTGTTATTATTATCATTATTATTCTTGTTACTGGTTTGTATAATTGCAAAAAAACTATTAAAAAGTAATAATTACAGTAATAACGATGTTAATAATTGCAATAATGATGATAATAATTGCAATAATGATGATAATGATGATGATAATGATGATAATGATGATGATAAAGATAATAATGATGATAATCATGATAATAATGAGGATAATAACAGGATTTGTGTCCATATATAATAAAAAAAAAGGTAAAAGAAAAAAAATCCCAAAAGTCGAAAAAGCGGCAAAATCTAGCGAAATATAGCCTTTTGAGAGTATACTCCAAATGACGTTTTTCCATTCATTGATGATTTTTGCAATTATTAGGGTTATAATGAAAATATTACAGAATTCTATTAATCATGACAATAAATTGATAAAAGTGAGAATAAAGGGGAATTTGGATAACATTTGATGTTTATTAATATTATTACTATTATCATTCATTATCAATATTATCAATATCATTATTATTATTATTATTATTATTATTATTATTATTATTATTATTATTATTATTATTATTATTATTATTATTATCATTATTATTATTATTATTGTTACTTTAATTATTATTATTATTGCCCAAAAAATATTTTTAACTGTAATAATAACAACAATAATAAAAATAAGTATAATAATAATAATAATAATCGTTATAATATTGTTATTAATATCTTATTGTTATTATTATCATTATTATTCTTGTTACTGGTAGTATAATTGCAAAAAAAAAACCATTATAACATAATAATTACAGTAATAACGATGTTATTAAAATAATGATATAAATATTATCATAAAAACGTTATTATTGTTATCATTATTGTTATTACTATTATTATTGTAGTTGTTATTATTATAGTTGTAAAAATATATATTATAACTGCAATAATTGCAATAATGATGATGATAATGATGATAATGATGATATTGATAATGATAACGATAATAATGATGATAATCATAATAATAATGAGGATAATAACAGGATTTGTGTCCATATATAATAAAAAAAAGGTAAAAGAAAAAAAATCCCAAAAGTCGAAAAGCGGCAAAATCTAGGGGAAAAATAGCCTTTTGAGAGTATACTCCAAAATGACGTTTTTTCCATTCATTTGATGATTTTGGCAATTATTAGGGTAATAATGATAATAATTACCAGAATTCTATTAATCATGACAATAATGATGATAAAAGTGAGAATAAAGAGAATTTGGATATAACATTATATTATCAATATTTATTTTATCAATATTATCAATATCATTATTATTATTATTATTATTATTATTATTATTATTATTATTATTATTATTATTATTATTATTATTATTATTACTTTAATTATTAGTATTATTGCCCAAAATATGTTATAACTGTAATAATAACAACAATAATAATAATAAGTATAATAATAATAATAATAATCGTATTAATATGTATTAATATCATTATTGTTATTATTATCATTATTATTCTTGTTACTGGTAGTATAATTGCAAAAAAACTTTAAACGTAATAAATTTCAGTAAAAAACGATTTAATTAAAAAAAATATAAATATTTATCATAAAAAAGTTTTTTTTGTTTTCATTATTGCATTCTTTTTTAAAATTGTAGTTGTTATTGTATGTTGTAAAAAAAATTTTATTTTAAAAATGCTTTGCAATAATGATGATAATAAATTCCAAATGATTAATAATATAATTATGTATAAGAGATTAAAGATGATAATGGAGTAACGATAATAATGATGATAATCTGATAAATGAGGAAATAACAGGGTTTGTGTCCATATATAATAAAAAAAGGGAAAAAAAAAAAACCCCCAAAATCGAAAAAGCGGGGGAAAAACTGCAAAAAATTTGCCTTTTTTTGGGGATCTCCCCAAATGACGTTTTTTTTTCCCTTCTTTGATGATTTTGGGAATTATTAGGGGAAAAATGAAATAATTCCAAATTCTATTAATCAGACAATAAAGTGATAAAAAAGAGAATAAAAAGGAAATTTTGGGGTAACATTTGATGTTTAATATTATTACTATACATTATTATTACAAAATTATCAAAATCATTATTTTATTTTTAATTTTTATTATTATTTTATTATTTTATTATTATTTTATTTTCATTATTATTTTATTATTTTTATTTTTTATTTTTCATTATTATTATTATTATTTTATTTAAAATTATTTTATTATTATTATTATTATTATTATTTCATTTCTTTTTTATTGTTACTTTAAATTTTTAGTATTTTTTTCCCAAAAATATTTAACGTATTAAAAACAACAATAAAATAATAATATAATAAATAATAATAAACGTTTTAATTTGTTATTTTAAAACTTTTTGTTATTATTATCAAATTATTCTTGTTACTGGTAGTATAAATTGCAAAAATAAATATTTTAAAATAATAATTAAGTAATCGTGTTAAATTAAAAAATATATAAATTTTATCAAAAAAAAGTTATTTGTTTTTCATTATTTTTTACTATTATTTTTGTAGTTGTTTTTAGCATAGTTGTAAAAATATTTTAAACTGCAAAATCCAAAATGAGTAATAATTGAAAATGATGATAAAAATTTTCAATAATAGAAATTAAATTCAAAAGATGTAAGTGATGAAATGATGATAATATGATAATGGTGATGATAAGATAAAAAATGTGAAACTGTTTAAAAAGAGGGTAAAAACAGGATTTGTGTCCATATAAATAAAAAATGGGTTTTTAAAAAAAAAATCCCAAAAGTCGAAAAAACGGCAAAATCTAGCGAAAAAAAGCCTTTTAGATATTCCCCAAAATGACGTTTTTTTTCCATTCATTTTATGATTTTGGCAATTATTAGGGTAAAAAATGATAATATTACCAGAATTCATTAATCATCAAAAATGATATAAAAATGAAATAAAAAGGGAAATTTTGGGTAACTATGTATTATTTTATTTTTATATTATCTTATTTTATCAAAATTTTCAATATCATTTTATTATTATTTTTTATTATTATTATATTTTATTATTTTTCATTATTATTTTTATTATTGTTTTCTTTAAAAATTTTTATATTATTGCCCCCCCAAAAAAAATTTTAACTGTAATAATAACAACAATAATAAATTTTAAAATAAAAATAATAAAAATTCGTTATAATAGTTTTTATATCTCAGTTATTATTTTCATTATATCTTTTTACTTTAGTATAAATTTCAAAAATACTTTATAACGTAATAAATACAGTAAAAGCGAGTTAAAAAAAAATAATATATAAAATTTTTCAAAAAACGTTTTATTGTTATATTTTTGTTTATACTTTTTATTGTATTTTATTAGTATATTTTAAAATTTATTAAACTGCAAAAATTGAATTTTGATAATAAATTCAATAAAGATAAAAATTGCAATAATTGATAATGATAGATAATATGATAAAGATAAAATGATGATGATAACGATAAAAATGATGTAATCATGTAATAATAGGGTAAAAACTTGATTTGTGTCCATAATTAAAAAAAGGGAAAAGAAAAAAAAAACCCAAAACTCGAAAAAGCGGGCCAAAATCTAAAAAATATACCTTTTTAAGTATTACTCCAAATGACGTTTTTTCCATTCATTTGATGATTTGGCAAAATTTTTAGGTAATAATTTATCATAATTTACCAGAATTCTATTAATCATGACAAAATTGATGATAAAGTGAGAATAAAAAGAATTTGGGTAACATTTGATATTTTTTAATATTATTACTATTATCATTATTAATTATTTAAATTATTTATATCATTTTTTTATTAATTATCATTATCATTATATTATTATATTAAATTTTTATATTATTATTTGTATTTTATTTATTATCATTATTATTATTATTATCATTGTTACTTTAATTATTAGTATTATTGCCCAAAAATATATTTATAACTGTAATAATAAAACAATAATAATAATAATATATAATATAATAATAAACGTTATAATATTTTTATTAATATCATTATTGTTATTATTATCATTATTATTCTTGGTTACTGGTAGATAATTGCAAAATACCCATTATAACATAAAATTACAGTAATAACGATGTTAATTAAAATATGATATAAATATTATCATAAAACGTCATTATTGTTATTATTATTGTTATTACTATTATTATTGTAGTTGTTATTTGTAAAAGTTTTAAAAATTATATTATAAATGCAATAATTTAATAATGAGATAATATTGGCATAATGATGATAATAAATTTCAATATATGATAATGATGATTAATGATGAATAATGATGATGATACGATAATAATGATTATAAATTTTGATAATTTAAAGAGGATAATAACAGATTTTTTTGTCCATATATAAAAAAAAAAAAAAAGTAAAAGAAAAAAATCCAAAGTCGAAAAAAGCGGCAAAATCTAGCGAAAAAAAATAGCCTTTTGAGAGTAATATCCAAAATGACGTTTTTTCCATTCATTTGATGATTTTGAATTATTAGGGTAATATGATAATAATTTCCAGAATTCCCATAATCATGACAATAATGATGATAAAAGTGAGAATAAAGAGAATTTGGATTACATTTGATGTTTATTAATATTATTTTTTTTATTTCATTATTTTATCAATATTTCAATTCATTATTATTATTATTATCTTATCATATTATTATATTATTATTTTTATTATTATTATTATATTATTATTATCATTATTATTATTATTATCATTGTTTTCTTTAATTTTAGTATTTTTGCCCAAAAAAAATTTATAACGTAAAATAACAAAAAAATAAAAAAAGTTAAAAAATAAAAATAATAATCGTTATAATATTGTTTTTAATATCATTATTTTTCTTATTATCATTATTATTCTTGTTTTTGGTAGTATAATTGCAAAAATAACTATTATAAAAGAAAATTTCAGTATAAAAGTGTTAATTAAAATAATGATATAATATTTTTCATAAAACGTTATTTTGTTTTTCATTATTGTTATTAAAAATTATTTTGTATTGTTATTTAGTATAGTTGTAAAAATATATTTTAACTGCAATAA
>NW_023651642.1:0-5559 GCF_015228065.2 Penaeus monodon
TATTAAAAATTTTTGTTTTTGGTGTGGGGTTGGTGTGTGTGTATGTGGGTGTGTGTGTGTGTTGTGGGTGTGTGTGTTGTGTGTGGGTTTGGTTGGGGGCTTTGTGTGTCTTTTGCCCGAAGTGGTCTATCTTTCCTTTGCGGCCCCCAGGGGGCCTCCGGTGTTCTGTCCTACGAGGGGAGTAATTCTGTGTGTCTCGTTCTGCGTGGCGCCCCACTTGATTTGCGTCGGGGTGGTTGGCAAGGCGCGGGTACGGGGCGTTTGGATGCCCTTTCTTTCCTCCTCCAGGTTCCGGGCGCGATTTAAGCGCTCGGGAAGAAAAACCAAAGACCCCCCCTTCTTGGTTCGTTTTTTGGGCGAAAAAAATGTTGAAATTCTTTATTTGTGGGCTTTCTGTATACGGAAAAAACCCGGGGGCCCTCGGTCTTCTATGGTTTAAAGGGGCGAGGAAAAGGGAACTGTTCATTCTCTCCTCCGGTGGTGAAAATGTATGGGGGGTGCACTGTTTTAGTCTGGGAGGAGTTCTTTAAGGTTTTTCCCTGGTCGGGACTACGCAAAAATGTCTCTACAAGCGAAGCCGACTATGTTTTCCCCCGTGTTCCGGTTTTTGGCAGCCCGGTGTTTTCATTAAACCCTGGGCAAAGGAAACTGAAAAGGGGACTCTTCGCAAAAACCCTTGTTTTCTCGTCCCCACTCCCGGGAAATTTGAAGGGGGCCAAAAACCCCCGCAAAGGGCGGATGATTTCGACTAAAAGGTTTCAAAAAAAAAAGAAAAAAAAAGGGAAAAAACAAAAACAAACGGCACATTTGTGTGGTTTATTGTTTCTTCTCTTCGTAATCGAGTATCTAGATTGGTTTCCCTTAGAAACGTTTTCTATATTAATTTCCTTTTCTTGAAATCTTCAGGGGTAACCTAGTTCACACACCAAACCCATGCATACACGCACACGCCGCACCCACGCACGCCCCACACACCACACACACACCACACACCCCACCCCACCCCACACACACCCAACATACACACACCCCACCACACACACCACACACAACCCACACACACACACACACACCCACACACACCACAACACAACAAAACACACACACACCACACCCACACACACACACACACACACACACACAACACTTTACTAAGTAAGTTTCTCTCAGTACGTTTAAAGCATTTTATTGTATCTGTTAACGTGCTATTTCGAAAGCCAATGCACTACATGTAATATTCATAACGATCCCATACCACGAGGTTTGTGATAGGTGTGTATTTGCAAATTTTATAACTAATCGAAAAGATATTTCAGATTTTACTCTAAAAAGGAATCTCTATATTTCGTTACATCAAAGTTCTGCCAAAAAAGCAGAACACTGTAATATCGGAGATGATATAAAATGATAAAGCAGCGCCGGGGTTGCTTTCAACTGTCCCTCGAATGCCCCATAATCATACCAGAACATTTATTTTATGGGAAAAAAAAAACCAAAATACATTAAAAACAGAAAACAGAGGCACAGATAGCAAGGGGCCCTTTGGGAAAATTTAAAACGTAAAGGGAAAAATGTTGGCTATGCCTCATCGTGGGGGATCAAGACTGCACGACGGAAATCTGAATTCGGGGGCGGTCCCGACCGCCGCGTTTTTCCCTTGGGGCGGGGGAATTCCCCTTTCATTGCTCCTAGCCACTGGGGGGCCCCAAGCCAGTCCAAGTCAGTGCTGGTCCCAGCCCGGAAATAAAGGAATGACTACCTAAAAAGGTACACCGGCAACTCTCCGGGGAAAAGGAACTGGGACCCTACCACGTACTCACTCCAAGAGCTCAAAACATGAAAACTACAATTAAGTATCATGCTGTGACCACGGCGGCTCAGACATGACCTCCGTAAAAAAAAAAGTGCGCTCATACTCTCAGTAAAAATAGCTAAACCGAAAACCAGCATAGCAACAACAAAATATCCCAAATGCGCATTTAAGGATCATGGATATGTACACCACTTGATAAAACCGCATAATCATACTCAAAAATTGGAAACCCGGGTTGTTTTACCTTCAGGGGAAAATGAAGCGGCTGATAACTTGAGCTATATTTACATTTTTCTCGGCATTGTTTGTGAATCAAGCATAAATAAGTTTCCGCTCCTTCACGACATTTTCTTGAAAGCGTCTCGTCCACCCCTCCTTTAGATGGGCAAGAGGAACCTAGGAGAAGGACCCTCCTTTGATGAGGCAGTTCTACCGAGAGCGAATCAACAAGGGACAAGGGTTAGATTTACAAACCTTTTGTCGGCGGCTACAATTGGGTGTTTATAGAGTGACATATAACAATATAAATTTTAATATGAATGAAAAGCATTTTTTTAAAAAAACTGTCTTAATATCATAGTGAATAGACTGACATCATTACGTGCTAAAACGTCCCCCCAAATATACAGAAACACAGCACCAAAAATGATGATAATAATGCCTCCTTTGTGAAAAATTAAAAAATAGATACCATTATAAGGCCCAATTATTGCAAATTAGCGGTTTTTACCGTGTAAAAAACAGTGAACACTTATAACTTTATTGGGAAAGCTGTGAAACACGCCACACAAACACGTTCAGTGTGTCTCCCCCGCTGTCTAAAGAAGTGCACTGTAAAAATAATACAAGAAAGTCGGCAAAAAGTTTTGCAAATGAAAAACATATACCGCAAATACACACTTTCCCGTCGAAATGGTTAACTGAAAGCGTGAAACGGGGGGCACAACGGTTTTCATTATCGTATAAATACTTCAAAACTAAAATTTTATTTCCCGAATAAAGATCTTTAAATACCAAAAATGTTTACATAAAATTTTTTACTTCTAATATTAGAATACTTGCAATTTTCTGAAAAGTTTATCGTGAAAACACAATTTTGGATTTGGGCACCGTCACAAAGCCCTTTCAAAAAATCTGGCTTGTGGTGTGTGTTGTGTGTGGTGTGTGTTGTGGTGTGTGTTTGTGGTGTGTGGTTTTTGTGTGTTTTTGTGCTGTGTGTGGTTTTGGGGCGTGCGTGCTCGTGCGTGCGTGCGTGCGTGGGTGTGTGTGTGTGTGTGTGTGTGTTGTGTGTGTGTGTGTGTGTGTGTTGTGTGTGCGTGCGGGGTGCGTGCGTGCGTGCGTGGGCTTTTGTGTGAAAATTAAATATATTAATATTTTTAAAAGAGAGAAATAAATTTATGTTCTTTAAAATCGCATTCAAAAATAAGGGGAGAAAACATAGAGACTCTCTTATTACTTTATTAAAACAATTGGGGGCAGAGACCATAAACATTTCTTTCAACCATAAAGGGCCCATATAAAATTGTAATATTAAGCATAGATAGCGATGGTCGCTGGCATTACAAATGAAACGTGATGGTTTCCAAGCAACTGATAATGTCTCAGAGCTAAAGTTATTTTAGTTTTATATACTACAAAGGGGAATTAAATTATTATTGCATACTTACAGTACATTTGACAATGGGGTTTTTCACAGCCAGTTGTATTTTAAAGTATATTTCTGTTTTTGCATTATCAGTTGTTTTGATATTAAAATAAAATTGGATAGCCAGTGATCATGAAATGATAACCATTACTTTACTTTCTTTACGTATTTTGGAAAAAAAAACATGAATATAGAAAAAGAAAAATGCTAAAATGATTGGTGAGGTTTTACAAAAAAAATATTTTCCATTTTTCCCAGACTTTATCCAAGGAGCTTTCTGAAATATGAATGAAATATTATGTTCCTTTAAAAACAGGATTTAAATCATTATGGATACTGTTTAGACCATAATATTATAGAGGTCAAAGTCATAGGTCAAAGCTAAGTTTATGTGATTAAAATTTATTTTTCTCCTTGAAGTTAATGTGTCATCTGAGGAGTGCTTCAATTAACGCTTTAATACAAAGCATACATATTAATGTATCGTAGTAAAGATATAATTATACCATGTGAAAATTTTATTTTTTAAATGTACAAATTTGGTAAAGATAGGAAATTGATTATCTGTAAAAGTAAATATTTAACAATACCAATTTGCATTTTAATGTTCCATTGACTCATTGTGACAAAATGGTTAAAGAGACTAGTATTTCCTTTTTCTTTTTCTTTTCTTTTTAAGTATATTTTCATCCAACTTTTTAAAGTCTAGCATATTTTAGACCTGGTTTTTATAAATCAACATGAAATAAAGACTAGGCATGCAAATAAATACATAATACTTGCCATTTTAAAATTTTAAAACTGTTATATTCTACGTATTGAAAATTTTTTGCATGGAACGATTACATAAAAAAAAAATTCTTTTTTCTGATTCCATCTCTTTGATCTGTCTTAAAACAAAGAACTAAAAAAAGGAATATGATAGTAGTCAATGAAAAATGAAAAAAATAAAGTGCATAAATAAAATGTTCTGTCGCATGATAAAAATTTAAACTATCGTTTTTAAAAAAAAGGGGGAAATACAAAATAAATAAGGTTTAATTCTTCAAAAGGGTACTCATTAAAGTATTCTTTAAAAATTTTTTTTGGGATATATCTATACAAAGTGATTTTGTTCTGTACATACAAAATTAATAAGCTATAAAATCAAATGAATAATTCATAACACATACACCAAACTGCAAAAACTACTAATAAGTATGATAATTTTTAATTATCTAAAAACTCCACTACACTATATACCATCCACTTTAAAATTTAAAATTTCAGTAATGTACAGCTGTTTCTATTAGTTTTCTTTGTACATAGAGACATCAATCCCACCTAAATAATTTCAAACAAAAAAATACCTATATATGCGTACTGCAGTTCATATTTTACTACATGCAAGCTTTGACTTTTTTCATTTTACTTTTTTATCAACAACAAGCACACTTTAAAACAGACCTCTGAAAATGAAGATGGTAAACATGAAGTAAATTTCATATGTAATAAAGTTGATAAACTTTATATTTTTTTTCAAATTTCCCTTAAATCTTACAGAGTTGATATAACTATATCCATCTTACAACAGATTCAGTGTCTATTTTTTCTTCATTTTTAATATACAGTCCTGAATGTTTCTACATAAAGCACCATGTGACCAGATCTTTCATATTCACAAACATCATATATGTAAACTTTTTATGAGTGTCCAAACATAAAAGTATTCTTTCTTTTTCTTGGTTAGAATGTCATACCAACCTGCTCTTGAAGCTAATGAAAATATAGGACATCTTAGCCTGATGCCCTGTCAGCTGATTAAATTCTAAAGGTTTTTACAAAATCAAAAAGGTTTAAAGGGATTCCAATAATTATTAAATAATTACAAATCTTATAGTGTATGTGAGGAGTCTTTATGATTTTGAGAGCTTTGTATTATTCTCATCATTAGGAACCAAACATATCAGGCTCATACAATTTACACAACACTGAAAACACAGTTCTTATCATGAGGATAATCGGGAATAACTTACAACACCAACGTTTTACCAATTTCAACATCATTTGCAAAGCTAAAAATGGTTTGATGAAAAGCCTATTTTTTACCTGATTCACTTTT
>NW_023651643.1:2500-5559 GCF_015228065.2 Penaeus monodon
GGGGTGGGGGTGTGGGGATTGGGAGGAGGGAGAGGGAGGGGGAGGGTTTTCATATTTCCTTCATACATAGCAGATGATGACGATGATGATGATAATAATGAAAGTGATTAATAGTGATAGTAGTAATTTGGTAATATTGATAATGATAATGATAATAACAACAACAACCAACAACAACAACAACAATGATAATAATAATAATAAAAATAAAAATAATAAAAATAATAATAATGATGATATGATAATAATAAAAATATAATAATGAAATGATAATAATAATAATAATGATAATAATGATAAAAATAATGATGATGATGATAATGATAATAATAATGTTAATGGCAATAATGATACCAATTTTTGATATCACCCATCACCCTTTTTCCTTATTATCATCCCCATCACTGTTTTATTTTGCCATTATTGATATTGTTCTTATTTCTAATTAATCATGATTTTACCTTATTATTTGAAAAACTGCCACAGAAAATAACCGGGCTGCCCACTGTCTATTCTATTATGACAGAGTCTAAATTTTCCTATCCTCTTCCCCTCTCCTTTCCTCTCCCTCCTTCCTCTCTTCTCTCTCTCTTTTCCCTCTCCCTCTCTCTTCCCTCTTCCACAAAAATTAATTTTTTCTACAAAGGGAAATCTGCCCAGGCCTCTACAGCGACAACACCATTTTTTAAAACTCCGGTCCAATCTAGGGGGCCCTCGCAGCCACCCATTTATAAGGCTTTTTGGTGACAAGGGGACAGGGGGCGCTAGAGTGAACGCCACTTTGGCTGGACACCTAGGACAGTCTCCTCTTGTGAAAAGACTTTTTGAAGATTTTACATTGAGAGGAATCGGAAATTACTACAATAAGGTCTTTTGTAAAATTTTTCGTTTTTTTTTTCTGTTTTAGAATTGTCTGCCTGTTTGGTCTTCATGTGGGTGACGTTTTTATCTTGGCTTTCATCTTTCGCTCTTTTTTTCCGTATGAAAAAGGGGGAGGGGAAATTTTATCCCTCTCCCTCCTTTCTACAAAAAAAAAAAAAACAAAAAAAAAAACAAAAAAAACAAAAACTTTCCCTCCCCTCTTTTTTTTCTCCTTCAGTGAAAATGTAAGGATTTAGCTCAGCCATGACTTCCCGGGTCCTGACACCCTCCCCCCCCTTCGGAATTTTCAGTTTTCTTTCCCGCATGAAAGAAAAGCAACGACCTAGTATTTAGAAAAAGGGGACAAAAGGAAGGGAAAGGGGGGGAGAAGGGAGAGAAGACTTGGGGGATAGTATATGGTATTCAGAATAATGATGGTTGTAGATGGGGTGGGGTGGTGGGATGATATGTTTTTGTTTTGTTGTTGTTTTTGTTGTGTTGTTGATGATGATGATGATGAGATGATGAATGATGATGATGAGAGTGATGTTATGTAAATTATGATGGTTGATATGATATGATGATGATATTATATGTTTTTATGTATGATGATTATGATGGTGATGTGATGAATGATGATGAGGGATGAGATTTGATGAGGGAAGGAATGATATGAGATGATGAGATGATATGTGATGAGGATGATGATAAAATACGATGAAGACAAAAATTCCAAATTTTTTTGAAAAAAACCCCCGTAAGGTACGGGTTGGGTTAATTCGCAATTGCAAAAATTTTTACAAACTTTGAATTTTTCGTATCCATTCATCAAAAACTGGCTAAAACTTTTCTATAATCCTGCCGTTATGTAGCTACTGGGTATTTTTTAAAGTTTAAATTTTCTTTTATTCATCTTTGAAAAAACTCGTTTTCTCTCTCTTCTCTCTCTCTCTCCCCCTCTCTCTCCTCTCTCTTCTCTCTCCTTCTTCTCTCTCATTTCTCTCTCCTCCTCTCCCATCCTCTCCCCATTCTCTCTCTCTCTCGCTCTCTCTCTCTCTCTCCCTCTCTCTCCCTCTCTCATTCTCTCTCTCCTCCTCCCCCCTCTCTCTCTCTCTCTCTCTCTCTCCTCTCCCTCTCTCATTCTTTTCTCTCTTCTCTCTCTCTCTCTCTCTCTCTCTTTTCTCTCCTCTCCTCTCTCTCTCTCTCTTTTTCCCCCCCCCTCTCTCTCCCCTTTCTCTCTCTCTCTTTCTCTCTCTCTGAAACTGACTACAATTCAGGTCATAAAGGTCAAAAGGGGCAAAACCCCAAAGGGGCAACTGAGTTTCACCCATGACTGCATAACCCGCGGGTGGGTGGATGGGTAAAAGGGGGGTGGATGGTGTGTGGTGGTGAATTATGAAAGAATGAATAAAAAATGATGAAAGGGTGGTGGATGGGTGAGTGGATGAATGGGTGAAGGATTGGGGTAGGGGGTGGTGAATGGATGAAGGGGGGATGGTGTAGGGTGTGGGTGATTAAGAAGTGCTGGGAAATATGGGTATGCTGAAAGACGAATGAATGAAGAAATTTAAATGAAATTGTGAATTAACAGATAAAGGACGGTTAATAGTGATGGATAATGAAAGGAAAGCTTTAATAAATAAAAGGTAAGATATTGAAAGATGGACAGACGAAAGAACGAGGGAAAGACGAGTGGGAAAGGTGAGGAACAAAAAACAACAGCGAAAGGGCGAAAGAGCGAACGAACGAACGAGCGAACGGACGAGCGAACGGACGAACGAGCGAACGGACGAAAGGCGACGAAAGAACAACAAAGAAAAGACGAACGGACGACACGAACGAACGAACGGCAACGAACGAAGGGGGGGGGGGGTAAAGGCGAACGGGCAAAGCGAAAACGAACGAACAAAAGAACGAGCGAACGGCGAAAGAGCAAAAAACAACGAGCGAACGAACGGCGCGGGCGCGAACGAACGAAGAAGCGAACGAAAGAAAGAACAACGAACGAGCGAACGACGAACGAGCGAACGAAAGAAAAACGAACGAACACGACGAAAGGACGAAGAGCGAACAGGGAACGAGCGAAGAACGAACGAACGAACGAACGAACGAGCGGGGAAAGAACGAAAGAACAACGAACGGAGCCCAACGGCGAACGAGCGAAACGGAAAGAAGAGCGACGAGGCGAACCCAACGAA
>NW_023651644.1:0-5558 GCF_015228065.2 Penaeus monodon
AATTTCATATATGTAATATACATATATTAATATGCATATATTATTATGCATATATGTATATATGTTATTTTATATATGTAAAATTATATATATTATATATATATAAAATATTTTTAATATATGTTTGTGTGTGGTGTTGTGTTGTGTGTGTGTGTGGTTTTTATATATATTATTATTATAAAATATCTTATATATATACATATATAAACACACACACACCACACACACAACACACACCACACCACACCAAAACATAATATATATATATATATATAATTATATATATATATAATTTATTTTATGTGTTGTGGTGTGGTGTGTGTATGTTATATGTATTTTTTATTAAAATTTTATATATAATATATATTTTTATATATATAATTATATATATATGTAATATATGATAATTTATATATATAAATATATTTATAGGGATTAAAGTTTATATATATGTTTTGTTATATATATATGTATATATGTATATATTATTATAATTTTGTAAATTATATATAAAAAATATATAATTTTATATAATATTATATTGTTATTTTGTCGAGGTTTTTCCTATTTTTAAGCACATCCCTTATATATATGTATATATTAAAAAAGTATATATATATATATTTATTTATTATTTTTATAAATTTTATATATATATATATATATATTGTATTATTATTTATATATTCATATATTATATATATATAATATATATCTTATATCATTATATATATACATATATATACTATTATTACTTTTGTGTATGTGTTGTGTGTGTGTTGTGTGCGTGGGTTTTGCTGTGTGTGATGTGTGTTTTTTTTTATATTATTATATACTCTACTTGTATTTATTAAAATGTTTTATAATATAAAATGTGTAAAATTTTATTTTTGTATTCTCTATACGTTTTTAGTCTCTTACTAACCCAACGCTACTTAACCTAACCAAACCTAACCAAACCAACCAACCTAAACCCAACCCCCAAACCCAACCTAAATTAAATTAAACCCAAACCGAACCCAAACCTAAACCCCCAAACCCAACCCTAACCAGCAGAAACCTAACCCAACCTAACCCAAAACCCAACCAAACCCAACTTTAACCTAACACTAACCCCCAAACCCCCACTAACCCAACCTAACCCCAACCGAACCCTAACCTAACCCTAAAATTTCCCTAATCTAACCTAAACCTAACCTAAACCTAACCTTAAAACCCAACCCTTTCCTAACCTTAAATTTTAAACCCAACCTTAACCCTTTCCCAAACCCAAAATAAACCTAACCTAAAACCCAACCCAAACCTAAACTAAACCTAACCCAAACCTAAACCCAAAACTAACCAAAACCTAACCCAAACCCAACCCAAACCCAAACCCAAAACCCAACCCTTACCAACCTTTAACCCAACCTTTAAACCTTTAAACCCAACCTTAACCCAACCTTAAACCAAACCAACCTTAAACCCACCTTAACCTACCTAAACCCTTAAACTAACCTTAAACCCAACCTTTTAAACCCAACCTTAATCAACCTTAACCTAACCCAAGCCTACCAAACCTAACCTAAACCCAACCCAATCCTAAACCCAAACCTAACCAAAAAACCCAACCCCAAACCTATCCAAAACCAACCCAAAACCCAATCCAAACCTAACCCAAAAATAACCCAAACCCAACCCAAAACCCAACCCAAACCCTATGTTAAACCCAACCCAACCCTAACCCAAACCCCAACCTAACCCTAACCTAAACTAACCTGCCCTAACCAAAACCCAAACCAAAAAGCTAAACCTAAAACCAACCTAACCTAAACCCAACCTAAACCCAAACCCCAAACCTAACCTAACCCCAACCAACCCAACCCAAAAACCCTCAAAACCCAATCCCCAAACCCAAACCCCCAAACCCCCTAAAAACCTAATCCAAACCTAAAATCAAACTAAACCCAAATCTAAACCCAATTAACCCTAATCTAGCCCAAAACCCAACCTAAACCAACCAAACCTAACCTTAACCTAACCTTACCTTAACCTAATTTAACTTAAACCCTTTAAACCCAACCTTAACCTAACCTAAACCAACCTAAACCTACCTAAAATAACCTAACCTAACCTAACTAAACTAACCCAAAAACCCAATCCAAACCTAACCCAACCAACCTAAAAAGTAACCCCCAAACCCAACCTAAACCCAACCTAAACCCACCTAAAACCCAACCTAAACCTAAACTAAACCTAACCTAAACAAACCTAAACCAAACCTAAACTTAACCTAAACCCAACCCAAACCCAACCTAAGCCTAACCTAAAAATATCCCAAACCTAAACCCAAACATATCCTAAAAAACCCCAAAACCCAACTAACCCAACCCCAAAAATAACATAAAATATCCCAAAAATATCCTAAAAATTAAAACCCAAACCCAACCTAATCTAACCTAAACCTAACCTAAACAAATCCCAAACCTAACCTAAACCTAACCTAAAACTAGCCCAAAAACCCAACCTAAACCTAACCCCCAAACCCCCTAAATAACCTAATCTAAACCCAACCTAAAACCCCAAAACTAACCTAAAATTAACCTAACAACCTAAAACCCAAACCCCAAAATAACCTTAAACCCTTTAAACCCAACCTTACCTAACCTTAACCCACCTAAACCTAAACCCAAAACCCAATCAAAAAACCCAACCCCAAACCCAACCTAAACTAACCTAAACCTAACCAAACCCAAACCTAAACCTAAACCCAAACATATCCAACATATCCTAAACCTAACCTAAAAACCCAACCCCTAAATCTAACCCAAAACCCAACCTAAGCCTAACCCAAAAACCCAACCCCAAAACCAACCCCCAAACCTAACCCCAAAACTAACAAAAAACCCAAAACCCAAACCTAAACCCAAACCTAAATAAGCCCAAAACCCAAACATATCCTAAAAATATCCTAAAAATAACCCAAACATATCCTAAACAAACCTAAGCCTAACCCCAAACCAACAAAAAATATCCTAAAAAACCTAAGCCCAACCCAAACCTAACCCAAACCTAACCTAAACCTAAACCCAAACCCATCTAAACCCATCCAAACCTATCCTAAAACCAATCTTAACATAACCTAAACCTAAACCTAAAAACTAAAGGTACCTTGCTTTTTGCAAACGTAACGTAACCTAATATATTATATATATATTAATAAAATATTATATATATTTATATATATAATATTATATTTTAAAAAATATATAATTATTTATGTTTGTGTGTGTGTGTGAGTGTGTTGGTGTTTGTTGTGTGTGTGTGTGGAGTTTTTGTGGTTGTTGGGTTTTTTGTTTGCTACAATTTTTATATCGGGGAAAAAATATAATTTCACATTTTATGATCTAAACAAACTATGTTTTTCATGTGTTTTTTCCTCTGTGTGTGTATACAAAAATTCATATATATATATTTTAAAATATATATATATATTTTATATATATATATTAATATATATGTTTTATTTTTATTTATATAAAATTTTTTATTATTTATGTATATTAATAAATATATATTTATATAAATAATATATATATATATAATATTTTTTCTTATATTATATTTTTTTAATTTTTTTATCAAAATTTAATATATATATATATATATATATATTTTTATTTAAAAATTTATTTTTTATTTTATATATTTTGTGTGTTATTATTATTATCATATAAATTTTATAAATATATATAATTATATATATATATATATATTATATATATATATATATATATAAATTTTTTTCTATAATTGAAATATATATATATATTTTTATATATAATTATAATTTTATAAATATTATATATTATTATATTATTTATTCTATATATATTTTTTTTTTATTAAAATTTTAAAAATTTTCATTTCAATATAAATTTATTTATAATAAAATATTATTTTATTTTTTAAATTTTAGTTATATAAATATATTTTTATATATGTAATTTATTATTTTTATTAATTATTTATTATATATATCTATTATATATAAAAATTTTTAATTTCTATATAATTTTAAAAATATTTTTTATTATATTTTTTTCATATTATTTTACTTCTTTCTTCTTCCATCTTTTTCTTCTATTTTCTATCTATATATTTATATATTTATATATATATAATTTATATTATATATATATTTTTAATATATTTATAAATCCCTTTTGGGCTATCTAATTATACCATTATTAAACCCAAAATATTATTAATATATATATTATATATTATATATATTATATATTATATGTATATAATATTTATATATCTTTTTTTAAAAAAAAAACCAAAAACCCCTATAATTATAATATAATAATTAATATATATATATATATAAAATATATAAATTTTTTTATATTAAAATTATATATTATATTAAAATATATATATATTTAATATATTTTTTTAATATAATTTTATATTTGCCTATAATTTAAAATACACACACACCCAAAAATATAATAATAAAATTATATTAAAATATATATTATAATATATATTAATATTATATATTTATATACTATTTAATAATAAAAAAAAAAAAAAATATATATATATATATATTATCTATATAAATTTATATAATATATAATTTTATATTTTTATATATATATATATATTTATATATATATATATATATTATAAAATATATATTATATATATATATATATATATATATATATTATTATAAAATATGTGTGTGTGTGTGTGGTTTTGTGTGTGTGGTGTGTATGTAGGTATATGTTTGTATATTTATATATATTATTATATTATATTATATATATAATATATTATTTATTATATATATATATTGTGTGTGTAATAAAGGCTAATATACGTATATGCTACAACAGGAATATATATAATATTATATATATATTATATTAATATTTTATATATTATTATATATATTATTAATAGTAGATAGATAAAAGATAGATGATAGATAGTAGATAGACAAAAAATAGCATAGATATTTTAATATAATAAATATATTATAATATATTTTATATTTATATATTATATATATATATATAATATTTATTATATATATGTAATATATATAATTAATTTTTAATTAAAATATAATATATATAAAATATATATATTATATTATATATATTTCATACATAAATTAAAAATTATATATATATATTTTAATAATATTATATTATTATATATATATATATATATATATATTTTATATATACATTAAAATTTTTATAATATGTATCAAAAACATAAAAATAATATATATATATATATTATATATATATATTATAATTATATATTATTATATTTTAACACCTTTAACAAAATTTATATATTATATTTAAAAATATATATAATATTTTTATATTATAATATATATATATTCCCATTTTATATTTAATAATTATATATATAATTCTACTTTTTCTATATATTATATTAAAATCTATATTATATATATTATATAATATAATATATTTTAAAATTATATAAATTTACAATCATTTTAAAAATATATATAAAAAAAT
>NW_023651645.1:0-2500 GCF_015228065.2 Penaeus monodon
GATATGATTATGATTAATGATGATGGTAACGATAGTAAAGATGATAATCATGATAATAATGAAGATAATAACAGGAGTTGTGTCCATATATAATAAAAAAAAGGTAAAAGAAAAAAATTCCCAAAAGTCGAAAAAGCGGCAAAATCTAGCGAAATATAGCCTTTTGAGAGTATACTCCAAAATGACGTTTTTTTCTATTTCTTTGGTGATTTTGGCAATGATTAGGGTAATAATGATAATAATTACCAGAATGGTATTTATCATGATAAAAATGATGATAAAAGGGAGAATAAAGAGAAGTTTGATAACATTTGATGATTATTAATATTATTAATATTATCATTTATTATTATTATTATTATTATTATTATTATTATTATTATTATTATTATTATTATTATTATTATTATTATTAAAACTTCTATTATTATTATTATTATTATTATTATTATTACTAGTAGTATAATTGCAAAAATAATTATTATAACAGTAATAACTACAGTAATAACGAAATTAATTAGAATAATGGTATAAATAATTATTATAATATCGTTATTATTGTTATTATTATTGTTATTACTATTATTATTGTTGTTGTTATTAGTATAGTTACAAAAATATATATTATAACTGCAATAATTGCAATAATAATGATAATAATTGCAATAATGATGATGATAATTGCAATAATGATGATAATGATGATGATAATGATGATGATAATGATAATATGATGATAATCATGATAATAATGATGATAATAACAGGAATTGTCTCCATTTATAATAAAAAAGTAAAAGAAAATAATTCCCAAAAGTCGAAAAAGCGGCAAAATCTAGCGAAATATAGCCTTTTGAGAGTATACTCCAAAATGACGTTTTTTTAATTTCTTTGATGATTTTGGCAATGATTAGGGTAATAATGATAATAATTACCAGAATGGTATTCATCATGATAATAATGATGATAAAAGTGAGAATAAAGAGAAGTTTGATAACATTTGATGATAATGAATATTATTAATATTATCATTATTATTATTATTATTATTATTATTATTATTATTATCATTATTATTATTATTATTATTATTATTATTATTATTATTATTACTTTTTTATTAGTATTATTGCCAAAACATATATTATAACTGTAATAATAACAATAATAATAATAATATTAAGTATAATAATAATGTTAATAGTCGTTATAATATCGTTATTAATATCATTATTGTTATTATTATCATTATTATCATTTTTACTAGTAGTATAATTGCAAAAATAATTATTATAACAGTAATATTACTGTAATTACGATATTAATTAAAATAATGATATAAATAATTATTATAATATCGTTATTATTGTTATTATTATTGTTATTTCTATTATTATTGTTGTTGTTATTAGTATAGTTGCAAAATTATATATTATAACTGCAATAATTGCAATAATAATGATAATAATTGCAATAATGATGATAAAATTGCAATAATGATTATAATGATGATGATAATGATGATGATAATGATAATATTGATGATAATCATGATAATAATGATGATAATAACAGGAATTGCTCTCATTATAAATAAAAAAGTAAAAGAAAATAATTCCCAAAAGTCGAAAAAGCGGCAAAATCTAGCGAAATATAGCCTTTTGAGAGTATACTCCAAAATGACGTTTTTTCGATTTCTCTGATGATTTTGGCAATTATTAGGGTAATAATGATAATAATTACCAAAATCGTATTAATCATGACAATAATGAGGATGAAAGTGAGAATAAAGAGAATTTTGATAACATTTGATGATTATTAATATTATCAATATTATCATTATTATTATTATTATTATTATTATTATTATTATTATTATTATTATTATTATAATAATAATAATAATTATTATTATTATTATTATTGTTATTATTATTATTATTATTATTATTATTATTATTATTATTATTATTATTATTATTATTATTATATTATTATTATCATTATTATTATTTTTACTAGTAGTATAATTGCAAAAATAATTTTTATAACAGTAATAATTACTGTAATTACGATATTAATTAAAATAATGATATAAATAATTATTATAATATCGTTATTATTGTTATTATTATTGTTATTTCTATTATTGTTGTTGTTGTTATTAGTATAGTTGCAAAATTATATATTATAACTGCAATAATTGCAATGATAATGATAATAATTGCAATAATGATGATAATAATTGCAATAATGATGATAATGATGATGATAATGATGATAATGATGATGATAATGATAATATTGATGATAATCATGATAATAATGATGATAATAACAGGAATTGACTCCATTTATAATAAAAAAAAAAAGGTAAAAGAAAATAATTCCCAAAAGTCGAAAAAGCGGCAAAATCTAGCGAAATATAGCCTTTTGAGAGTATACTCCAAAATGACGTTTTTTCGATTTCTCTGATGATTTTGGCAATTATTAGGGTAAT
>NW_023651645.1:7585-31574 GCF_015228065.2 Penaeus monodon
ACATGAAAATTAAAACTATAAATTGAAATAATGAAATTTAAAAAACAATAATAAATTAAAAACGATATTATAACGACATTAAAATTATTTTATATTTATTATTTCTTATAATTGTTATTATTACAGTTATGATATATGTTTTGGCAATAATACTAAAAAAAAAGTAATAATAAAAATTATAGTAATAATAATGATAACTAATAATAATAATAATAATAAAAATAATAATAATAATAATAATAATAATAATAATAATAATAATAATTTAAAAATAATAATAATAAAAATAATAACAATAAAAGTAATAATATAAAATAATGATAATATTGATATATTAAGGATCTCATATGTTATCAAATTCTCTTTATTCCCCCTTTCATCCTCATTTTATCTGATTAAAACGAAATTTTTGGTAATTATTATCATTATTACCCTAATAATTGCCAAAATCATCAGAGAAATTTGAAAAACGTCATTTTAGAGTATACTCTCAAAAGGCTATATTTCAATAGATTTTGCCGCTTTTTCGACTTTTGGGAATCATTTTCTTTTACCTTTTTTTATTATAAATGGAGACAATTCCTGTTATTATCATCATTATTATCATGATTATCATCAATATTATCATTATCATCATCATTATCATCATTATTGCAATTATTATCATTATTATTGCAAATATTATCATTATTATTGCAATTATTGCAGTTATAATATATAATTTTGCAACTATACTAATAACATCAATAATAACAGAAATAACAATAATAATAACAATAATAACGATATTATAATAATTATTTATATCATTATTTTAATTAATATCGTAATTACAGTAATTATTACTGTTATAATAATTATTTTTGCAATTATACTACTATTTAAAAAAGATAAAATGATAATGATAACAAAAATAATATTAATAATAATAATGATAATAATAATAATAATAATAATAATAATAATAAAAATAATAATAATAATAATAATAATAGTAATAATAATGATAATATTGATAATATTAATAATGATAATATTGATAATATTAATAATCATCAAATGTTATCAAAATTCTCTTTATTCTCACTTTTATCCTCATTATTGTCATGATTAATACGATTTTGGTAATTATTATCATTATTACCCTAGTAATTGCCAAAATTATCAGAGAAATCGAAAAAACGTCATTTTGGAGTATACTCTCAAAAGGCTATATTTCGCTAGATTTTGCCGATTTTTCGACTTTTGGGAATTATTTTCTTTAACCTTTTTTATTATAAATGAAGACAATTCCTGTTATTATCATCATTATTATCATGATTATCATCAATATTATCATTATCATCATCATTATCATCATTATCATCATTATTGCAATTATTATCATCATTATTGCAATTATTATCATTATTATTGCAATTATTGCAGTTATAATATATAATTTTGCAACTATACTAATAACAACAAAAATAATAATAGAAATAACAATAATAATAACAATAATAACGATATTATAATAATTATTTATATCATTATTTTAATTAATATCGTAATTATTACTGTTATAATAAAATTTTTTTTGCAATTATACTACTAGTAAAATGATAATATGATAATAATAACAATAATAATATTAATAACGATATTATAACGACTATTAACATTATTATTATACTTATTATTATTATTATTATTGTTATTATTACAGTTATAATCTATGTTTTGGAAATAATACTAATAAAAAAGTAATAATAATATTAATAATAATAATAATAATAATAATAATGATAATAATAATAATAATAATAATAATAATAATAATAATAATAATAATAATAATAATGATAATATTGATAATATTAATAATCATCAAATGTTATCAAAATTCTCTTTATTCTCACTTTCATCCTCATTATTGTCATGATTAATACGATTTTGGTAATTATTATCATTATTACCCTAATAATTGCCAAAATCTTCAGAGAAATCGAAAAAACCTCATTTTGGAGTATACTTTCAATAGGCTATATTTCGCTAGATTTTGCCGCTTTTTCGACTTTTGGGAATTATTTTCTTTTACCTTTTTTTTTATTATAAATGGAGACAATTCCGGTTATTATCATCATTATTTTCATGATTATCATCAATATTTTCATTATAATCATCATTATCATCATTATCATCATCATTATCATCATTATTGCAATTATTATCATCATTATTGTAATTAATATCATTATTATTGGAATTATTGCAGTTATAATATATATATTTGCAACTATACTAATAACAACAACAAAAATAATAGAAATAACAATAATAATAACAATAATAACGATATTATAATAATTATTTATATCATTATCTTAATTAATATCGTAATGACAGTAATTATTACTGTTATAATAATTATTTTTTCAATTATACTACTAGTAAAAATGATAATAATGATAATAATAACAAATAATATTAATAACGATATTATAACGACTATTAACATTATTATTATACTTATTATTATTATTATTATTGATATTATTACAGTTATAATATATGTTTTGGCAGTAATACTAATAAAAAAAGTAATAATAATAACAATAATAATAATAATGATAATAATAATAATAATAATAATAATAATAATAATAATAATAATAATAATAATAATAATAATAATAATAATAATAATAATAATAATAACAATAATAATAATAATAATAATAATAATAACATTGATAATATTGATAATATTAATAATCATCAAATGTTATCAAAATTCTCTTTATTCTCACTTTTATCCTCATTATTGTCATGATTAATACGATTTTGGTAATTATTATCAATATTACCCTAATAATTGCAAAAATCATCAGAGAAATCGAAAAAACGTCATTTTGGAGTATACTCTCAAAATGCTATATATCGCTAGATTTGGCCACTTTTTCGACTTTTGGGAATTATTTTCTTTTACATTTTTTTTAAAATTATAAATGGAGACAATTCCTGTTATTATCATCATTATTATCATGATTATCATCAATATTATCATTATCATCATCATTATCATCATTATCATCAATATCATCATCATTATCATCATTATTGCAATTATTGCAGTTATAATATATAATTTTGCAACTCTACTAATAACAACAACAATAATAATAGAAATAACAATAATAATAACAATAATAACGATATTATAATAATTATTTATATCATTATTTTAATTAATATCGTAATTACAGTAATTATTACTGTTATAATAATTATTTTTGCAATTATACTTACTATAAAAATGATAATAAGGGTAATAATAACAATGATAATATTAACAGCGATATTATAACGACTATTAACATTATCATTATACTTATTATTATTATTATTACAGTTATAATATATGTTTTGGCAATAATACTAATAAAAAAAAGTAATAATAATAATATTAATAATAATAATGATAATAATTTAAAAATAATAATAATAATAATAATAATAATAATAATAGTAATAATAATAAAAATAATGACAATATTGATAATATAAATAATCATCAAATGTTATCAAAATTTTCTTATTCTCACTTTTATCCTCGTCATTGTCATGATTAATACGATTTTGGTAATTATTATCATTATTACCCTAATAATTGCCAAAATCATCAGAGAAATCGAAAAAAAAATCATTTTGGAGTATACTCTCAAAAGGCTGTATTTCGCAAGTTTTTGCCGCTTTTTTTACTTTTGTGAATTATTTTCTTTTACCTTTTTTTATTATAAATGGAGATAATTCCTGTTATTATCATCATTATTATCATGATTATCATCAATATTATCATTATCATCATCATTTCATCATTATCATCATCATTATCATCATTATTGCAATTATTATCATCATTATTGCAATTATTATCATCATTATTGCAATTATTATCATTATTATTGCAATTATTGCAGTTATAATATATAATTTTCAACTATACTAATAACAACAACAATAATAGAAATAACAAAATATAACAATAATAACGAATTATAATAATATTATATCATTATTTTAATTATATCGTAATTAAATAATTATTCTGTTATAATAATTTTTTTTTTGCAAATTTTAACTACTAGTAAAAATGATAAAAATGATAAAAATAACAAAATAATATTAAATTCGAATTATAAGACTATTAAATTTTTATTTCTTATTTTATTATTTTATTTTATTGTTTTTATTTCAGTTATAAAATAGTTTTGGCAAAAATACAAAAAAAAAAAAAAAAAAAATAAAAATAAAAAAATAATAAAAATAAAAGAATAAAATAATAATAATAAAAATAAAAGATAAAATAAAATATTAATAAAATAATAAAAAGATAAAATAATTAACAATAATAAAAATAAAATAATAATAATAAAAATAAAAATAATGATAATATAATAAATAATGATAAATTGTAATATTTATAATAAACAAATGTTATCAAAATTTCTTTATTCTCACTTTTATCCCCATTATTGTCATGATTTAACGATTTTGGAATTAAAAACATTTTACCCCAAAAATTGCCAAAATACAGAGAAATCGAAAAAACGTCATTTTGGGGTATACTGTCAAAAGGCATATTTCGCTAATTTTGCCGCTTTTCGACTTTTGGGGAAATTTTTTTCTTTTTCGTTTTTTTTTTTAATTATAAAAGGAGACAAATTCCTGTTTTATCAATTATTATATGATTTTCATCAAAATTATCTTTTCATCTCATTTTCATCTATTGCAATTTTATCATCATTATTTCAATTATTATCACATTATTGCAATTATTACATTTTTATTGCTATTGCAGTTTAATTTAATTTTGCAAATATATAATAATTACAAAAAAATAAAAGAAATAACAAAATATTTAAAAATAATAAAGATATCAAAATAATTATTTATATCATTATTTTAATTATATCGTAATTACAGTAATTATTTTGCTAAATAAATTTTTTTTGCAATTATAACTATAAAAAAGATAATAAAGATAAGATAACAATAATAAAATTAAAACGATATTAAACGACTATTAAAAGATTACTATACTTATTATTATTATTATTATTGTTATTATTCGTTTAATATAGTTTTGGCAAAATACAATAAAAAAATAAAAAAATAATAAAAATTTTAATAAGATAATAATAAAAAATAATAACAATAAAAATAATAATAATAATAAATAAAATAATGATGATAATAATATGTAAAATAAAAAATAAAAAAATAATTTATTAATAAAAATAATTTTATTATTATAAAAGTAATAAAATAATAAAAAAAAAATAATTAAAAAATTTTTTATTAATATAAAATAATAATAAAAATAGTAATAATAAAATAAAATATAATATTGAAAAATTAATATATCAAAAGTTTTTCAAAATTCTTTTTATTCTCATTTTTTCTTATTGTCATGATTAAAAGTTTTGGGAATTATTATCAATTACCCTAATAATTGCCAAAATCACCAAGTATCAAAAAAAAATCAATTGGGGTATACTCTCAAAAGGGATATTTCGCTAGATTTTTCCGCTTTTTTTTGACTTTTTGGGGGAAATTTTTTTCTTTTACATTTTTTTTTTATAAAAGGAGCAATTCCTGTTATTTTCATCATTATTATATGATTTTCATCAATATATTATTTTCATCATCATTATCATCATTTTTTCTATCATTATCATCATTATTGCAATTTTTTACATCATTTTTGCAATTTAAATTATCATTATTATTGCAATTATTGCAGTTTAATTATAATAGGGGCACTATACTAATAACTACAACAATAATAAGAAATAACAAAAATAAAAAACAAATAATAACGTAAAATAATAATTATTTTTATCATTATTTTAATTAAAATCGTAATTCCCGTAATTATTACTGTTAAAAATAATTATTTTGCAATTATAATACTATAAAAATATAATAATGAAAAATAATAACAATAAAATATAATAACATTTATAACACTATTAACATTATTATAATACCTATTTTAAATTTTATTATTATGTTTTATTTCAGTTTAATATATTTTTGGCAATAATACTAATAAAAAGTAATAATAATAATAATAATATGAAATATATAATAATAAAAATTAATAATAATAAAAATAATAAAAATAAATAATCTAATAAAAATAATAATAATTTTATTATTATTATATATTAATAATAATAATAAATATAATAAATAACAACAATAAATAATATATAATAATAAAATATAATATAATAATAAAATAGTAATAATAATAATTAATGATAATTTTGATATATTAATAATATCATAATTGTTATCCAAATTCTCTTTATTCTCATTTTATCCTCATTATTGTCTGATTAATCCGATTTTGGTAATTATTATCATTATTTTCCCTAATAATTGCTAAATTTATCAGAGAAATCGAAAAAAGTCATTTTGGAGTATACTCTCAAAAGCTATATTTCGCTAATTTTGCCGCTCTTCGACTTTTGGGATATTATTTCTATTTACCTTTTTTAATTATAATGGAGACATTCCTGTTATTAATCATTAAATTTTCATGTTATCATCATATTATCATTATCATATCATTTCACATTATCATCTTATCATCATATTAAACATCATTATTGCAATATTATCATATTTTCATATTATCATCATTATTTTCAATTATTATCATTATTATTGCAATTATTGTTGTTATAATATATAATTTTGCAACTTTAAATAATAACACAACAATAAAAATGAAAAACAAAATAAGATAATAATAAAACGAATTTAATAATTTTTTTTCTTATTTTAATTAATATCGTAATTAAGTAATTTTACGTTTAATAATTTTTTTTGCAATTATACTATATAAAAAAGAAATAATAATAAAAAACAAAATAATATTAAAAAGAATTAAAAGTCCCATTAACTTATTTAATATTATTGTTTTTATTATTTTTATTATTCAGTTATAAAAATATGTTTTGGGGAAAATACTAAAAAAAATAATATTAATAAAATAAAATATAATAATATAATAATGATAAATAATAAAATAATAAAAAAATAATAATAAAATAATAATAACTAACAAAAAAATAAAATAATAAATTTTTATCATTGCAAATAGTAATAAAAATAATAATAATAATAATAACTATAATCAATATAATATATAATATAATAATTAATAATTAATAATATAATATCTAATAATAGCAAATAATAAATAAAATAAGTAATATTGATAATATTAATAATCTCAAATTTATCAAAATTCTCTTTTATTCTCACTTGTTTATCCTCTTATTGTCATAATGATACATTTTGGTATTATTACCATTATTACCCTAATAATTGCCAAATCATCAAGAATCGAAAAAACGTCATGTTGGAGTATACTCTCAAAAGCTATATTCGCTAGATTTTGCCGATTTTTCGACTTTTGGGAATTATTTTTTTTAACATTTTTTATTATAAATGGAGACAATTCCTGTTATTATCATCATTATTATCATGATTATCATCAATATTATCATTAATCAAACATCATTATCATCATTATCATCATTATCTCATCAATTATCATCATTATTGCAATTATTATCATCATTATTGCATTATTATCTTTATTATGTGCAATTATTGGAGTTATAATATATAATTTGCAACTATACTAATAACAACAACAATAATAATAGAAATAAAATAATAATATAATAATAACGATATTATAATAATTATTTTATATCATTATTTTAATTAATATCGTAATTACAGTAATTAAATTACGTTATAATAATTATTTTTGCAATTATACTACTAGTAAAATGATAATAATGATAATAATAACAATAATAATATTAATAACGATATATAAAACGACTATTAACATTATTATTATACTATTATTAATTATTATTATTATTGTTATTATTACAGTATATAATATATGTTTTTGGCAATAATACTAATAAAAAAAGTAATAATAATAATAATAATAGTAATAATAATAATAATAATAATAATAATAAGAATGATAATAATTAATAATAATAATAATAATAATAATAATAATAATTATAATTATAATAATATAATACAATAATAATAATAAAAAATAATAATAATAATATATAATAATAATAATAATAATAATAATTGATAATGATAATAGTAATAATAATAATGATAATATTGATAATATTGATAATATCAAATGTTAACAAATGCTCTTTATTCTCACTTTTATCCTCATTATTGTCATGATTAATACGATTTTGGTAATTATAATCATTATTACCCTAATATTGCCAAAAATCATCAAGAAATCGAAAAACGTCATTTTGTAGTATACTCTCAAAAGGCTAAAATTTCCTAATTTGGCCGCATTTTCGACTTTTGGGAATTATTTTTCTTTACGATTTTTTTAAATTATAAAATGGAGACAATTCCTGTTATTATCATCATTATTATCATGATTATCATCAATATTATCCTTATCATCATCATTATCATCCATTATTGCAATTATTAATCATCATTATTGCAATTATTATCATTATTATTGCAATTATTGCAGTGATAATATATAATTTTGCAACTATACTAATAACTACAACAATAATAACGAAATGACAATAATAATAACAATAATAACGATATTATAATAATTATTTATATCATTATTGTAATTAATATCGTATTACAGTTATTATTACTGTTATAATAATTATTTTTGCAATTATACTACTAGTAAAAATGATAATAATGATAATGATAACAATAATAATACTAATAACGATATTATAACGACTATTAACATTATTTTTAAACTTATTATTATTATTATTATTGTTTTTAAATTACAGTTATAATATATTTTTTTGGCAATAATACTAATAAAAAAAGTAATAATAATAATAATAATAAAAAATAATGATAATAATAAATAATAATATTAATAATAATAATAATAATAATAATAATAAAAAAATAAATAATAATAATAATAAAAAAAATAGTAAAAATAATAATAAAATGATAATATTGATAATATTATAATCATCATATGTTATCAAATTCTCTTTATTCTCACTTTTAAATCCTCATTATTGTCATGATTAATCCGATTTGGTAATTATTATCATTATTTCCCTAATAATTGCCAAAATCATAAGAGAAATCGAAAAAAGTCATTTTGGAGTATACTCTCAAAGGCTATTTTCGCTAGATTTTGCCGCTTTTTCGATTTTTGGGAATTATTTTCTATACCTTTTTTAATTATAAATGGAGACAATTCCTGTTATCATCATCATTATCATCATTATTGCAATTATTATCATCATTATTGCGATTATTATCATCATTATTGCAATTATTATCATTATTATTGCAATTATTGCAGTTATAATATATAATTTTGCAAACTATACTAATAACAACAACAATAAAAATAGAAATAACAATAATAAAAATAATAATAATACGATATTATAATAATTATTTATATCATTATTTTAATTGATATCGTAATTACAGTAATTATTACTGTTATAATAATTATTTGCAATTATACTACTAGTAAAAATGATAATAATGATAATAATAACAATAATAATATAATAACGATATTATAACGACTATTAACATTATTATAATACTTATTATTATTATTATTATTATTATTACATTTTATAATAATGTTTTGGCAATGATACTAAAAAAAAAGTAATAATAATAATAATAATATATAATAATAATAATAAATAACAATAATAATAATAATAAAAATAAAAATAATAACAATAATAAAATAATAAAACCCAATAATAATAAAAACAATTATTTTTATTATTACAATAGTAAATAATAATAATTAATAAACAATAATATAATAAAATAATAAATAATAATAATAATAATAATAATTTTGATATATTAATAATCATCAAATGTTATCAAAATTCTCTTTATTCTCACTTTTATCCTCATTTTGTCATGATTAATCCAATTTTGGTAATTATTATCATTATTTCCCTAATAATTCCCTAAAATCATCAGAGAAATCGACAAAACGTCATTTTGGAGTATACTCTCAAAAGGCTATATTTCGCTAGATTTTGCTGCTTTTCGACTTTTGGGAATTATTTCTATTACCTTTTTTTAATTAAAAAAGGGAGACAATTCCTGTTATCATCATTATTATCATGATTATCATCAATATTACCCTTATCATCATCATTATCATCATTATCATCATTATTGCAATTATTATCATCTTTTTTTTGCAATTATTATCATTATTATTGCAATTATTGCAGTTAAAATATATAATTTTGCAACTATACTAATAACAACAACAATAATAATAGAAATAACAATAATAATAATAAGCAATAATAACGATATTATAATAATTATTTATATCATTATTTTAATTAATATCGTAATTACAGTAATTATTACAGTTATAATAATTATTTTTGCAATTATACTACTAGTAAAAATGATAATAATGATAATAATAACAATAATAATATTAATAACGATATTATAACGACTATTAACATTATTATAATACTTATTATTATTATTATTGTTATTATTACAGTTATAATATATGTTTTGGCAATAATACTAATAAAAAAAGTAATAATAATAATAATAATAATAATAATAATAATGATGATGATGAAAATAATAATAAAATAATAATAATAATAAAAATAATAATAATAATATTAATAATAATAATAATAATAATAATAATAATAATAAAAATAATAGTAATAATAATAATAATGATGATAATATTGTAATATTAATAATCATAAAATGTTATCAAAATTCTCTTTATTATCACTTTTATCCTCATTATTGTCATGATTGATTACGATTTTGGTAATTATTATCATTATTACCCTAATAATTCCCAAAATCATCAGAGAAATCGATAAAACGTCATTTTGGAGTATACTCTAAAAAGGCTATATTTCGCTAGATTTTGCCGCTTTTTCGATTTTTGGGGAATTATTTTCTTTTACCTTTTTATTATAAATGGAGACAATTCCTGTTATTATCATCATTATTATCATGATTATCATCAATTTATCATTATCATCATCATTATCATCATTATCATCATTATCATCATCATTATCATCATTATTGCAATTATTATCATCATTATTGCAATTATTATCATTATTATTGCAATTATTGCAGTTATAATATATAATTTTGCAACTATACTAATAACAACAACAATAATAATAGTAATAACAATAATAATAAGAATAATAACGATATTATAATAATTATTTATATCATTATTTTAATTTAATATCGAAATTTACAGTAATTATTATTATTAATTATTATTATACTTATTATTATTATTATTACTATTATTATTACAGTTATAATATATTTTTTGGCAATAATACTAATAAAAAAGTAATAATAATAATAATAATAATAATAATAACAATAATAATGATAATAATAATAATAATAATAATAATAATAATAATAATAATAATAATAATAATAATAATAATAACAATAATAATAATAATAATAATAAAAATAAAAATGATAATATTAAATATTCAAATGTCATCAAACTTCTCTTTATTCTCACTTTTATCATCATTATTATCATGATGAATACCATTCTGGTAATTATTATCATTATTACCCTAATCATTGCCAAAATCATCAAAGAAATCGAAAAAACGTCATTTTGGTGTATACTCTCAAAAGGCTATATTTTGCTAGATTTTGCCGCTTTTTCGACTTTTGGGAATTTTTTTCTTTTACCTTTTTTTTATTATTATATATGGACACAATTCCTGTTATTATCATCATTATTATCATGATTATCATCATTACTATCGTTACCATCATCATTATCATCATAATCATCATTATAATATGGACTTTGAGGGGGAATGATCAGTGTGCACTTCTATCTGATATCCCAAGATTAGCTCTCGAAAGTGACGGGGGGCCCCATGTGATACTTAGTAGTTCACGGTCCGTCGTATGTAGCGTTTCTCCCGCTGAATTGAGGGCGCAACTTGAAAAAGCAATTGGGCTGCATTTTTCCAGAATGGCCATGTTTCTGGTGAGTACTGCTCCCGAGCCCGAGGTTTGAGGCATCAGTGGTGAGGACAAAAGGAAAGCTGAAATCGGGGAAGGCTAAGAGTGGAGCCTTATTAATTGCGACTTAAGATTTTGTAAATGTGGCTTTTTCCTCGTCTGTCCACTGCCAAATAGAATCCTTTTTAAGGGAGATGATTAAGCGGTGTCGCGATGGACCTGAAAATCTTGAATAAAACGGCCTGTAAAAAACCTGAAAGGCCTAAAAATGATCTCAATTCCTTCTGGTTCTTAGGTGTTGGAAAGTCGGCAAGGGCTTTAACTTTTGAATCATTAGGTGCAATACCTTTAGATGACAAGGTATGGCCTAAGAATTCTAACTTAGATTTGAAGAACTGACACTTGCTAGGTTGAATAGTTAATCCTGCAGTTGATAGCCTATTAAAAACCTGATGCAATTTTATTCTCGTGTTCAGAGAGGGAGGGCGAGAAAATTTAAAAAAATATCATTTAAATACACGATCGTTAATTAATCCTGATTAGTACAAGTGACATTAATCTGCAAAATGTAAGAGGGGAATTGCGAAGGCCAAAGGGCATACTAAAAAATTCAAAGTGTCCCTTTATGAGTCGAAAAACCCGTATATGGCACGCTCTCAGGAGCCACAGGGACTTGCAGGAAGCCTTTACAAGGTCAATAGTTGAAAAATCTTTTTATTAGAGCCAATGTCTTGTAACAGCTATCTAAGATTAGGAATTGGGATGGATTTTTGGCACTGTTATTTTATTCAACTTGCGATAGTCGACCACTGGGCAGAAAGTATTATCCTTCTTTGGAACAAGGAGGAGGGGGGAGGCCCAGGGTGAATTGCTTGGTTGAATAAGATTCATGTCCAACATTGTTTTAACCTCCTTTTCCAAGCCCTGTCGCTTTGAATGAGGGTCTTATAACTTGATATGTATGAAGGCTTAGCATCAGGCTCGGGGGTAATGGAGTGTTTGAAGCAATGTTGTTTTTCTGATAGGACGGTCCTTGGTTGGCAGTACGCTTGGGAGTTCTTTAAACAAGTTAATCAAAATATCAAAATCCTTCATGAAAATCTAAACTTTCCCTTCAGAACATGATCAGAGCTCTGCTCATCAGGGGAAGATAATTTTTGCAGTGGCAGAAAAAACAGGGAGGGAGCAGGTAAATCAAATTCGCAGATAGGCAAGTCTGTGAATTCATAGGATATTACAGGTACACCAGCGTTAATAGTCAATGGGACCGGGGTCAGATTAATACATGCACCTGACATCTATTATCAGTAATATTATACAAGGAAGGTAATTTTTGCACAACCTTTTACTCGTGTATTATCAGGTAATATCAAAGCAGTACCAGGAAGGAGAGTGAGGGGGCAGAGAAGAGGTGACTATGGTCATGTGTGACTTCATAGATTGTCATGTGGGTGGAAGGGGTGGGTATGCGTCCATAGGCAAGAGGGAGTCCTTAACAGGTAATTCTGACCATTAAAAGAAAATGCTATTACTGCGGGGGTAGAGGAAATTCCTGTACGGTAAAAGAAATCATGACCCAACAAGATTCTTCTACGACAAACTTGTGAGCAAAAATTTCACTACCAAGAGAAATTTTAAAAGGACTTTGTTGCCAAAAGCTGATATCTTATCTCCTGTTATCCCACAAATGGTGGTTTGACTCGGTTGCAAATCTAATAAATAATTCGAAATTCTGCAAAGTATCCAACGAGACCACAGAACAAAAAGATCCCCTGTCTAAGAAGAAATATGCAGGCTTGCCATTTAATATAGATGGAAGCAATGGCGGCTGAGTGATATCATTAGGGATGCAACAAATTGAGACAATGTGGTGTGTTACCGGTATTGTTTGCCGTGTCTGGGTGTTTTTGGCTTTTCCCTAAAAAAATGGCGGTTTGCTTGGCGTTGCCGGAGCAATCTGTACTTTGGACTCACCTGGTCTGGGAACGCCGAGCAGTGAGCCCATGGATGTGAGGGCGTGCCATGATAAGGGCAGTATGGAGTCGAATAACATGAGTCGGCACGTGACCTTTTTTCACAACAGTTTGAAACCCCTGATCCCTGTCCGGTGCCCAGTTTGTGACACAAGGTTGTTTATGTCTGGGAACATGAGGTGAGTTAGATGACGGGGGAAAAAGAGTCTTATGTCCCGTATTATATTTTTGAGGGGTGTTTTGTTTTGGGCTGTTGTTTGGGCTCGTGTCATTGTTGTGGAACCGCGGGTTAGGGTTGCGTTGTGGTTTGTCGTTTGGTTGTTTGTTTTTGTTTTTGGGTGTTTCGCCTTAGTAGTGTGAATGCCTGCATTGACCGATACAGTGGGATCCTTCTCTCTGATTGACTTGGCAAATTCGCCGGGTAACTAAAGTAAATCGGTATCCCCACAAGGTTCCCAAACTTGCTCTTGTACAGAAGTAGGTAACAAAGCAAACTAGGATAGATTTTCACCATATACGTCAAGGAGGAGACGTGATGTTCGTTGAACAAGGATTTAATGTGGGAGTCACGGTTGTGACTCCATTTTGAAACTTGACCCCGAAGCTGATTGATAAAATATCGAATGTCTTCTGACAAAGAAGCAGGGTTTAAATGAATAAGTCTCGCAAACTGAATATGATGACTTACATCTAAGGATTTGAACGAAGATCAAAATATCTTTGAAATAACTCCAACTGCGCAAATCGGATGGCAATGTCTTGAAGGCATTAATTGCGTTTCGTACTTTGCTGAGGTCAACTCTAAACGTGTTTCAGCCGCGTTTTTCGCATTTTTTTGCCAAAAAAGGGTCATCTCTAGACATTCCACCTTGAATAATCATAGATTCAACATTACCCAAGAAATCTTAAAACCGGAATGGACAAGCCATCAAATATCTGTACGATATTGAATGTCTGATGGGGTTGAAACATCATGTTTGAGAAAGGGGGTTGGGAAGGGGTCAGGGCTGAGGGGGGTCGTGGTGGAATTAGCAGTTGAAGGCTTAATGGGGGAAGTCAGAGATAATCGGGAAACGGGGCGGGAGGAGAATGCGAAGTGAAAATTTTCCAACCCCAAGAAAATTTCACTAGTTTCTCTGAGATTCCTGAATATTTTACCACTTCGTAATTCACTCATGAATAGTGGCCTCCACTACGAGGATCCCTCGAGGCGAGTCTCCAGGTAGGCCTACGGGCCATCTCTAGTTCCTCGCGACAGGTCTCGTCGAGTTGCCAAAGCCCTGATCTCCTGGGTCGTCCCCCAAAGGCTACCTCCATCCAGGAGACAAGAGAAAAACCTGAGGGCAGGGTCGTCCACAGGAAAAAGAGCTAGGTGCCCATATAGCTTGAGTTTGGGGATCTTATTATATATATATATATATATATATATAAAATATATATTTTATATATATATATGGTGTGTGTGTGTGTGTGTGTGTGTGTGTGTTGTGTGTGGTATGTATATTTAATTGTTTATGTATATATACACTTATATAATTATACAAGTGTATATATACATAACAATTAAAATACATACACACACACACACACACACACACACACACACACACACACATTTTATATATATATTATATATATATATATATATATATATATATATATATATAAGATCGCCAACTCAAGCTATATGGGCACCTAGCTCGTTTCCTGTGGACGACCCTGGCCCCTCAGGTTGTCTCTTGTCTCCCTGGATGGAGGTAGCCTTTGGGACGACCAGGAGATCATGGCTTTGGCAACTCGACGGACCCGTCGCGAGGAACTAGAGATGGCCCGTAGGCCTACCTGGAGAAATCGCCTCGAGGGATCCTCGTAGCTGGAGGCCACTATTCATGAGTGAATTACGAAGTGGTAAAATATTCAGGAATCTCAGGGGAAAATAGTGAAATTTTCTTCGGGTTGGATAATTTCACTTCGCATTCTCCCTCCCCCCCCGTTTCCCGATTATCTCTGACTTCCCCCATTAAGCCTTCAACTGCTAATTCCACCACTGACCCCCCCTCAGACCTGACCCCTTCCCAACCCCCTTTCTCAAACATGATGTTTCAACCCCATCAGACATTCAATATCGTACAGAAATTTGATGGCTTGTCCATTCCGGTTGAAGATTTCTTGGAAAATGTTGAATCTTGATTATTCAAGGTGGAATGTCTAGAGATGACCCTTCTTTGGCAATAAATGCGTAAACGCGGCTGAAACACGTTTAGAGTTGACCTCAGCAAAAGTACGAAACGCAATTAATGCCTTCAAGACATTGCCATCCGATTTGCGCAGTTGGAGTTATTTCAAAGATATTTTTAGATCTTCGTTCAAATCCTTAGATGTAAGTCATCATATTCAGTTTGCGAGACTTATTCATTTAAAGCCTGCTTCTTTGTCAGAAGACATTCGATATTTTATCAAACAGCTTCGGGTCAAGTTTCAAAATGGAGTCACACCGTGACTCCCACATTAAATCCTTGTTCAACGAACATCACGTCCCTCCTTGACGTATATGGTGAAAATTATCCTAGTTGCTTTGTTACCTACTTCTGTACAAAAGCAAATTTGGAACCTTGTGAGGATACCGATTTACTTTAGTTACCCGGGGAATTTGGGCCAAATCAATCAGAGAAAGGATCCCACTGTATCGGTCAATGCAGGCATTCACACTATAAGGCGAACACACCAAAAACAAAAACAAAAAAACCAAACGACAAACCACAACGCAACCCTAACCCCCGGTTTCCACAACAATGACACAGACCACAACAGTCCAAACACAACACCCCTCACAAATATAATACGGGACATAAGACTCATTTTCCCCCGTCATCTAACTCACCTCATGTTCCCAGACATAAACAACCTTGTGTCACAAACTGGGCACCGGACAGGGATCAGTGTTTCAACTGTTGTGCAAAAAGGTCACGGTGCCGACTCATGTTATTCGACTCCATACTGCCCTTATCATGGCACGCCCTCACATCCATGGGCTCACTGCTCGGCGTTCCCAGAACCAGGTGAGTCAAACGTACAGATTGCTCCGGCAACGCCAAGCAAACGCCATTTTTTTTAGGGAAAAGCCAAAAACACCCAGACACGGCAACAATACCGGTAACACACCACATTGTCTCAATTAGTTGCATCCCTAATGATATCACTCAGCCGCCATTGCTTCCATCTATATTAAATGGCAAGCCTGCATATTTCTTCTTAGACAGGGGTCTTCTTGTTCTGTGGTTTTCGTTGGATACTTTGCAGAATTTCGAATTATCATTAGATTTGCAACCGAGTCAAACCACCATTTTTTGGGATAAAAGGAGATAAGATATCAGCTTTAGGCAACAAAGTCCTTAACATTTCTCTTGGTAGTGAAATTTTTGCTCACAAGTTTGTCGTAGAAGAAACTTGTTGGGTCATGATTTCTTATACCGTACAGGGAAATTTTCCCCTACCCTCGCAGTAATAGCATTACTTTTAATGGTCAGAATTACCTGTTAAGGACTCCCTCTTGCCTATGGACGCATACCGACCCCTTCACACCCGCAATGACAATCTATGAAGTCACACATGACCATAGTCACCTCTTCTCTGCACCTCACTCTCCTTCCTGGTACTGCTTTGATATTACCTGATAATACCGAGTAAAAGTTTTTGCAACATTACCTTCCTTGTATAATATTACTGATAAATAGATGTCAGGTGCATGTATTTAATCTGACCCCGTCCCATTGACTATTAACGCGGTGTACCTGTAATATCCTATGAATTCACAGACTTGCCTATCTGCGAATTTGATTTACCTGCTCCCTCCCCTGTTTTTTCTGCCACTGCAACATCATCTTCCCCTGATGAGCAGAGCTCTGATCATGTTCTGAAGCAAAGTTTAGATTTTCATGAAGGATATGATATTTTGATTAACTTGTTTAAAGAACTCCCAAGCGTACTGCCAACCAAGGACCGTCCTATCAGAAAAACAACATTGCTTCAACACTCCATTACCCTCGAGCCTGATGCTAAGCCTTCATACATATCAAGTTATAAGATCCCTCATTCAAAGCGACAGGGCTTGGAAAGGAGGTTAAAACAATGTTGGGCATGAATCTTATTCAACCAAACAAATTTACCCTGGGCCTCCCCCTCCTCCTTGTTCCAAAGAAAGGGTAATACTTTCTGCCCAGTGGTCGACTATCGCAAGTTGAAAAAAATACGTGCCAGAATCCATCCCAATTCCTAATCTTAGATAGCTGTTACAAGACATTGCTCTAATAATAAGATTTTTTCAACTATTGACCTTGCTAAAGGCTTCCTGCAAGTCCCCGTGGCTCCTGAGAGCGTGCCATATACGGGTTTCTCGACTCATATGGACACTTTGAATTTTTAGTATGCCCTTTTGGCCTTCGCAAATTCCCTCTTCATTTAGCAGATTAATGTCACTTGTACTATCAGGATTAATTAACGATCGTGTATTTAAATGATATTTTAATTTGCTCGCCCTCCCTCTCTGAACACGAGAATAAATTGCATCAGGTTTTCAATAGGCTATCAAACTGCAGGATTAACTATTCAACCTAGCAAGTGTCAGTTCTTCAAATCTAAGTTGAATTCTTAGGCCATACCTTGTCATCTAAAGGTATTGCACCTAATGATTCAAAGTTAAAGCCATTGCCGACTTTTTCCCAAAACCCAAGAACCAGAAGGAATTGAGATCATTTTTAGGCCTTTCAGGTTTTTAACAGGCCGTTCATTCAAGATTACAGGTCCATCGCGACACCGCTTAATCATCTCCTTAAAAAAGGGTTCTATTTGGCAGTGGGCAGACGAGGAAAAAGCCACATTTTCAACTCTTAAGTCGCAATTAATTAAGGCTCCACTCTTAGCCTTCCCCGATTTCAGCTTGCCTTTTGTCCTCACCACTGATGCCTCAAACCTCGGGCTCGGAGCAGTACTCCACCAGAAACATGGCCATTCTGGAAAAATGCAGCCCATTGCTTTTGCAAGTTGCGCCCTCAATTCAGCGGAGAAACGCTATCATACGACGGACCGTGAACTACTAAGTATCACATGGGCCCTCCGTCACTTTCGAGAGCTAATCTTGGGATATCAGATAGAAGTGCACACTGATCATTCCCCCCTCACGTCCATATTATAATGATGATTATGATGATAATGATGATGGTAACGATAGTAATGATGATAATCATGATAATAATGATGATAATAACAGGAATTGTGTCCATATATAATAATAAAAAAAAGGTAAAAGAAAAAAATTCCCAAAAGTCGAAAAAGCGGCAAAATCTAGCAAAATATAGCCTTTTGAGAGTATACACCAAAATGACGTTTTTTCGATTTCTTTGATGATTTTGGCAATGATTAGGGTAATAATGATAATAATTACCAGAATGGTATTCATCATGATAATAATGATGATAAAAGTGAGAATAAAGAGAAGTTTGATGACATTTGATGATTATGAATATTATTAATATTATCATTATTATTTTTATTATTATTATTATTATTATTATTATTATTATTATTATTATTATTATTATTTTTATTATTATTATTATTATTATTATTATTATTATTATTATTTATTATTATTATTATTATCATTATTATTGTTATTATTATTATTATTATTATTATTATTACTTTTTTATTAGTATTATTGCCAAAACATATATTATAACTGCAATAATTGCAATAATAATGATAATAATTGCAATAATGATGATAATAATTGCAATAATGATGATAATGATGATGATAATGATGATAATGATATAATGATGATGATAATGATAACATTGATGATAATCATGATAATAATGATGATAATAACAGGAATTGTCTCCATTTATAATAAAAAAGGTAAAAGAAAAAAATTCCCAAAAGTCGAAAAAGCGGCAAAATCTAGCGAAATATAGCCTTTTGAGAGTATACTCCAAATGACGTTTTATCGATTTTTTCTGATGATTTTGGCAATTATTAGGGTAATAATGATAATAATTACCAAAATCGTATCAATCATGACAATAATGAGAAAAAGTGAGAATAAAGAGAATTTTGATAACATTTGATGATTATTAATATTATCAATATCATCATTATTATTATTATTACTATTATAATAATAATAATAATTATTATTATTATTGTTATTATTATTATTATTATTGTTATTATTATTATTTTATTAAAATTATTATTATTATTATTATTATTATTATTATTATTACTTTTTTTATTTGTATTTTGCCAAAAAATATATTATACTGTAATAATAACAATAATAATAATAATAAGTATTATGATAATGTTAATAGTCATTATAATATCGTTATTAATATTATTATTGTTATTTATTATCATTATTATCATTTTTACTAGTAGTATAATTGCAAAAAAAATTATTATAACTGTAATAATTTACTGTAATTACGATATTAATTAAAATAAAGATATAAATAAATTTTTATAATATCGTTATTATCATTATTATTATTATTGTTATTTCTATTATTATTGTTGTTGTTTTTTAGTATAGTTGCAAAATTATATATTATAACTGCAATAATTGCAATAATAAGATAAAAATTGCAAAAATATGATAATAATTGCAATATGATGATAATGATGATAATGATGATGATAATGATAAAATTGATGATAATCATGATAATAATGATGATAATAACAGGAATTGTCTCCTTTTATAATTAAAAAAAGGTAATAGAAAATAATTCCCAAAAGTCGAAAAAGCAGCAAAATCTAGCGAAATATAGCCTTTTGAGAGTATACTCCAAAATGACGTTTTGTCGATTTCTCTGATGATTTTAGCAATTATTAGGGAAATAATGATAATAATTACCAAAATTGGATTAATCATGACAATAATGAGGATAAAAGTGAGAATAAAGAGAATTTTGATAACATTTGATGATTATTAATATTATCAATATTATCATTATTATTATTATTATTACTATTATTATTATTGTTATTATTATTATTATTATTATTATTATTATTATTATTATTATTATTATTATTGTTATTATTATTAAATTATTATTATTATTATTATTATTATTATTATTATTAATATTACTTTTTTATTAGTATCATTGCCAAAACATATATTATAACTGTAATAATAACAATAATAATAATAATAAGTATTATAATAATGTTAATAGTCGTTATAATATCGTTATTAATATATTATTTTGTTTTTTATTATCATTATTATCATTTTTACTAGTAGTATAAATTTCAAAAAAAATTATTATAACAGTAATAATTACTGTAATTACGATATCAATTAAAATAATGATATAAATAATTATTATAATATCGTTATTATTATTATTTATTATTATTGTTATTTCTATTATTATTGTTGTTGTTATTATATAGTTGCAAAAATTATATATTATAACTGCAATAATTGCAATAATAATTATAATAATTGCAATAATGATGATAATAATCGCAAATGATGATAATAATTGCAATAATGATGATAATGATATGATAACAGGAATTGTCTCCATTTATAATTAAAAAAGGTAATAGAAAATAAATTCCCAAAAGTCGAAAAAACGGGAAAATCTAGCGAAATATAGCCTTTTGAGAGGAGACTCCAAAATGACTTTTTTTGATTTCTCTTATGATTTTGGCAAATTTTTAGGGAAATAATGATAATAATTACCAAAATCGGATTAATCATGACAATAATGAGGATAAAAGTGAGAATAAAGAGAATTTTGATAACATATGATGATTATTAATATTATCAATATATCATTATTATTTTTATTATTATTATTATTATTATTATTATTATTATTATTATTATTATTATTATTATTATTATTATTGTTATTATTATTATTATTATTATTATTATTATCATTATTATTTTTATTATTATTATTATTACTTTTTTTATTAGTATTATTGCACAAAAAATATATTATAACTGTAATAATAACAATAATAATAATAATAAGTTTAATAATAAAGTTAATAGTCGTTATAATATCGTTATTAGTATTATTATTGTTATCATTATCATTATTATCATTTTTACTAGTAGTATAATTGCAAAAAATTATTATAAAAGTATATAACTGTAATTACGATATTAATTAAAATAATGATATAATAATTATTATAATATCGTTATTATTGTTTTTTATTATTGTCATTTCTGTTATTATTGTTGTAGTTATTAGTATAGTTGCAAAAATTTTATATTATCACTGCAATAATTGCAATAAAAATGATAATAATTGCAATAATGAAGATAATAATTGCAAAAAGGATGATAATGATGATTGATAAGGGTAATATTGATGATAATCATGATAATAATGATGATAATAACAGGAATTGTCTCCATTTATAATTTAAAAAAACGTAAAAGAAATAATTCCCAAAAGTCGAAAAAGCGGCCAAAACTAGCGAAAAATAGCCTATTGAGAGTATACTCCAAAATGACGTTTTTTATTTCTCTGATGATTTTGGCAATTATTAGGGTAATAATGAAATTTTAATTACCAAAATCGTATTAATCATGACAATAATGAGGATAAAAGTGAGAATAAAGAGAATTTTGTTTACATTTTATTATTATCAATATTATCACTATTATCATTATTATTATTACTATTATCATTATCATTATAATTATAATTATTATTATTTTATTATTATTATTATCATTTTTATTATTATTACTATCATAATAAAAATAATAATTATTATTATTGTTATTATTATTATTATTATTATTATTATTATTATTATTACTTTTTTTATTAGTATTATTGCCAAAACATATATTATAACTGTAATAATAACAATAATAATAATAATAATAATAAGTATAATAATAATGTTAATAGTCGTTATAATATCGTTATTAATATCATTAAATTTTTATTATTATAATTATTATAATTTTTACTAGTAGTATAATTGCAAAAATAATTATTATAACAGTAATAATTACTGTAAATTTCGATATTAATTAAAAAAATGATATAAAAAATTTTTTATAATATCGTTATTATTTTTATTATTATTGTTATTTCTATTATTATTGTTGTTGTTATTAGTATAGTTGCAAAATTATAATTATACTCCAATAATTGCAATAATAAAGATAATAATTGCAATAATGATGATAATAATTGCAAAAATGATGATAATGATGATGATAATGATGATAAATGATGATAATGATGATGATAATGATAAAATTGATGATAATCATGATAATAATGATGATAATAACAGGAATTGTCCCTCCATTTATAATAAAAAAGGTTAAAAAAAATAATTCCCAAAAGTCGAAAAATCGGCAAAATCTAGCGAAATATAGCCTTTTGAGAGTATACTCCAACATGACGTTTTTTCGATTCTCTGATGATTTTGGCAATTATTAGGGTAATAATGATAATAATTACCAAATCGTATCAATTATTAAATAATGAGGATCAAGTGAGAATAAAAGAGAATTTTGATAACATTTGATGAATTATTAATATTATCAATATTATCATTATTATTATTATTATTAAATATTATTATTATTATTATTATTATTATTATTATTATTATTATTATTATTATTTTTTATTATTATTATTATCATTATTAACATTATTTTTTATTATTATCACTATTACTATTATTATCATTATTATTTTATTATTATTATTATTTTATTATTATTATTGTTATTATTATTATTATTATTATTATTACTATTGCAATAATAATAATTATTTATTATTATTATTGTTATTGTTATTATTATTATT
>NW_023651646.1:0-5558 GCF_015228065.2 Penaeus monodon
AATCGTGATTTCATGTAGAAAAATACAGAGTGTTTGAAAGAACACCAAATTAAATGTTTGATTCACGAATATGCTGCATTCGACTCTTGCCAACAAATTGGACAAGATGTTTTGACCGTTTGGAACCTCTACCTTCGTGTCCTGGACAAGTTATCCATCTTGCCCTGCTTTGCAGCCATGCAAGCAGAAAGGGATGTCATAATAGCATTTGTATGTAAACAAAGGCATTTGCAGGCACACTTAAGATATTGATAGGTAATTTTATGATCCTTTATTTTTGTTATCAAAGAGTATTTTTGCCTTTGTCAGTTGCAGGTAAGTTATCTATGTATCAGAGGAGTTACAAAACCTATACAACATGTAAAAGAAAGAAAACTGGTATGATAAAAAAGAGCTCAAATCCCAACCCAGTATTGATGCAATGACTGCCATGACCTCTACACAATACTCTCTAGCAAAAGCTGACCTCTTCTTCATATATTCTGGCAAGGCAGAAATTAGGCAGGTAAAATTCCAGTTTCCACAAACCATGGACTTCTGAAACAATTTTAGATATACAGCCATACAGTACAAAGTAAACTGATATTATTGGAAATGACATCTAACACCAAAATTGAAGAATTTGACCTTACCATTCAATGGAATGTAACATGCTAAGACACTTCTTCTATAGTATTTCCTTTGGAAACTGATAATAAGGGTAGTAGAGATGATGTAAAACTCCAATGCCAAGAGAAAATGAGATAGAATCAAAGAAGTGATGAAGTAATCAGACAAAATTGTAACAGATGACATAAGTGAGGGAAATCAAATGAGACCAGGGGAATTGCACTTGGCCATGACATAACAATAGACACTAGTGATCAGTTGGTTAGAGCCAATAAGATCAGTAACAGATAATCGCATGACAAAAGATGCTGGGCCCAAGGGAAGTCGGATCAGTTCTGTCATGGTTAGGCTGTATATAATAAGGTGTTGGTTCACCTTTAACATGCAAAATATCATCCCAGCAATGAAAAAAAAGGCAGATAGTGGTCACTATTCCAGCCAATAGCTGGCCATTGCAGATCTGTTGGCCAAGGTAAGAAATCATTGTGAAATCCAGATATTTGCCTAGACTTGTCCTGCCAGAATACACAAGGTGAAGATTTTCTAGACTAGACAGTGGATAGGGGGGCAGCAGCCCTCCCAGAAAGGGGGATAGAGGGCAAAGCCCCCTATATAAGATCATTGTGCAAGGAGGGTTAAGAGGTGAAGCCTCTTATTTATTATGAATGTGCTTCACATTAACTAAATTACTGAAGTTTAACTTCAACATTAATATTTACCCTGCAATTTCCCTGATACTTATTGTGCCCTCCCCAGTTATTGTGGCAGAAATGAGTGCTAGATTTGTTCAAAATACAAGAGCTCTCAGAAAAACATAACTTTCATCCAGAAATCATTTCCAAATTTACAGTAAACCTTTCCTTCAGTGAACAGAATGACAAAAAAAAAAAGATATTTTACATCCATGGTATTGCCTTTGCTAGTTGTTCATAGGAAAGTTGTGCAAGATGTGATACTTTGGTACATATTTATATAATGACCATACTAAGACGGAAAATGTAAAGACACTGTCATAAAGTTGAAAACTACATTCATTGATACATGAAATAATCAGCGCAGACAAAAAGGTAATGTCAGAAGTGAAGAAAATATGTCCCTGGTGTTCAGTTGGAGATCCAGGGGCAGATTCCCAGATAGGAAAGTGCATTGATACGGTGTTAGGCAGGTTTATGGTTTATATAGAAGAGTTTGTGGATTCTCAGTCCAAATAATTTGTAAGTGTTTGTAGAATGCTAAAGATAAACATGGTTATAGAAAACTAAGTCAAAAGTTTAAGTATGCCTAAAATCACTGTTCATTAGTCAAATTACTTGCCAAAAACTACATATCTCACACATTCGGATACCTAAATTACGCTGTGAATTAAATAAATAGTACTAGCATGTATGAACATTTATACAAACATTGAAGAGACAGTAGGTAGTGTATATGTCCTGTAATGTATGTGGTGGTAAGTTTGTCCTGGTATATTTAAACTTGTAATCACCATATAAAACAGTTTGATAAGTAAATATTGTAATAATTTAGAATACCTTTGTATGATTGATCACAGTGATAGTGATAACGATGGATTCTTCTCACCCTATAATACCCACATATGTAGGACGCGTTACAGAACCCCCGCCTTCCCCAAACCACATATTCTTGGCCCCAATAGCAGGGGGAAAATTGAAGGGTAAAATATGAATAATATACAATGACTTTGTTATAATGTAGTCAAATGGACGGGGATGTACCTGTGTGACCTCCCACCCCCTACCCCAACCTGGAACACACAGAATCCTCCACATATTAATGGCAAGATAGAGTGTACAACCAACATGCAGGAGTGCCCCCCAAACCACATATTCTTGGTCCCAGTAGCAGGGCAGGGGAGGGGGAGGCATAAAAGGGAAAGTTGCAGTGAATTTGTTAATATGTAGCCAAATGAGAAGGGACGTGCCCGTGTGACCTCACCTCCAACCTCCATGGTGAAACACAAAGAATCCTCCACATATTCATTGCAGGATAGAGTGCACAACCGACATGCTGGAGTGCCCCCCAAACCACACATTCTTGGTCCCAGTAGTAGGGGGGGGGGATAAAAAGTATCATATTCATATTTTGCAGGGTAAGATATGAATAATTTACAATGAATTTGTGGTGGATTCTCTGTTGTCCTGGGCATATGTTGGGGGAGCAGTAGCACCCCTTTTGAGGGTTGCAGGGGGTAGAGCTGCCTGTATTTGACTATATGATGACCAATACTCTGTTTATCTTTCATATTTTACTCCACAATTTCCCTGGTATCATTTATGCCCTTCCCTGCTATTAATGCCAAGGTTGTGGGTATTTGAGGGTTTCAGTGGCATAATTTTTACATGTTCGGTTGGGTAGCAAAGACTGAAAAATCCATAAATACCACTATCATCATGATCAGTCATATTTATTCTGATATAAATCTACATTTGAAACTTGATATGGTAGTGCTGGATGACCTAAAAGCTTCAGGTAATCATCATATAAGGAACAAGTGGTAGAGATTCATTGGTCAAGCTTGACCTATGTACTATAGACATGAGGGCCAAGGCAAGTATGCAGTCTGAGTGTCTTATGTAAATGTATTTACACAGATTCTTCATTATTTCCATATTTGTGCTTAAACTTTATTGTGCCAGGCAAATAGTGCATGATGATATTAACCCTGTGCCGACGGGTAGTATTCATAACGGCACGGACCTCGCTGCCGGGGGCTTATATCGTCGCCCTAGCATGCGCAACCACTCATGCCAAATACCAGCATCCCATGCCATTTCTTCATAATACTACGAAGATATGTTGTATTTTCAGTTTTCATTATTTTAAAGTCTCTACTTGCCATATTTCCTGATAAATCGAGACTGAAGGGAATTTTTGTTGTTATAGTTGATCATTATTCAGTCTATAGTCTGAATGAAATAAGCAGTGTGTGGCATTATGGAGTTGTTGTTGTTGTGTTGTTTTTTGCATAGTAAAAATGAGAAAGTGTTAAAAACGACAATCACACTTTCAGTGGCAGAAAAATAATCTTTTGCCGTGATTGTAAAAAAAAAAAAATTCATGGCATCTCCATACATACACCATGGCATGTACATAGATGCCCCCAGCAGATAGTCCCAACATGCCATGGCATGTGCGTACATGCCACCCGTCGGCAAAGGGTTAAGTGAAAATTTTTAGGTCTGAGATATCTATTGCTACTTCTGTAAGGGTATCACTTTAGGGTAGAGTTTAGGGATCCGTACAGAGTTCGGTAAAAGTATGCAGTTTAGTCTTTGTTTGTTATCATCTCATTATTCTTTCATTTGTAGTTCTAATTACTAACATTTTTATCTTGAAGACCATACCTTGCTTTATTTAATAATCTTTACATGCCACATTTCAGAAAACTGGTACACTGGATAAATGAAAGATGCTGACCAAATTTGAAACAAAAAGTGCGAGAGTCAAGGGACTCTCTTTCCACTCAAAGCGGCCATGGGTTCTTGCCAGGTAAGACTACATGCTTATATTTTTCAAACAGCAACTCCATTGTGTTTGCTGATTATAATTTGTCAACAAATACTTCATTAATTTCTTCTTTTCCCTCTCCATCTTTGGCCATTTCAGTCTTGCTTTTTAAGTTGTTTGGGGGAGATGAAGGCAATCTTACCCAGTTTAAAAGTATTATTGGGGCATTTCTTTGCTTAATATCAGAAAATTCTAAAATTAGTGAATGTTCTTTGGTATGCTATTTGGGTGATAGCAACATTTTCACAAAATATAAACATTGCCCAGAGAAATGGCAAAATATGCACATCAAGTTTTGGATAAAGGCCTGTTAGAAATTACACACCTGAAATAGGGCAGTGATTCTTTTGGCACTTTATTAGGGATGAAAATTTGCATCTTTTGTGAGGAGGAGTAGGATTTTTTTTTTTTTTTTACTGGAGTATCCAGCTTGTCTCATTGACAAAAAGTGTTGTATGTAAGAAAACTCAATTTGAAGACTGAAGACCATTTATTTCTTTTTAATATCCATATTTCATCTAACACACTATCTACTCTTTAGTGCAATTTGTCAAAATACAATCAAAAATATAGATTTTCAATATATAGGAGAAATTGTAAAGCACCTTATTTCCAAAATGGGTATAATTCTACCAATTAAAGATCTCATTGCATCAATAGAAAGCCCTTGAATGGATACTTCATACCTTATACATGAGAATAAACCCTTTTATTTTTTGAGAGGGGGGACTAAAGCAAGTATCTCAACATACTATCATATTTTTCTGCAACATAAAATTTCCACATGACATTTAAAGAAAAAAAAAAAAAAAGTATGGGAAATTTTATGTTCAAAAAAAAATAGATAGTATTGAAACTGCTTTGCCCACATTCAAAAAAAAAGGTATACAGTATAAGATAAAGTATCCATTCAAAATGGTTTCAAAAATTGAATGCAATGAGACTCTTTAAATGGATGAAATACCATATTGGAAAATAAGGTGCTTTACAACACATAATGAAAATCTATATTTTGATGTTATTGACAACATTGCACTAAAGCAGTAGGATAGTGGTAGATGAAATATGGATATTAAAAAGAAATAAATGGTCTTCGTCTTCAATGAGTTTCTTACATACAACACTTTTTGTCAATGAGACAAGTGGATATCCAGTAAAAAAAAAAAAAAAATCCTACTCCTCCTCACAAAAGATGCAAATTTTCATCCTAATAAAGTGCAAAAGAATCACTGCCTATTTCAGGTGTGTAATTTCTAACAGGCCTTTATCCAAAACTTGATGTGCATATTTTGCCATTTCTTGGGCAATGTTTATATTTTGGAAAATGTTGCATCACCCAATATACAAAGACATACAAAGAACATTAAGCAGAAATTTTAGAAATCCTTATCAAAAGATAAAAAAATGCAAAGGACATAGGA
>NW_023651647.1:0-2500 GCF_015228065.2 Penaeus monodon
GAAAAATTGGGGTGGGGAAAATCGCCCCTGAAGAATTGGAAAATTGGGATGTATACGAATGAAATATGTTACTTCAATTACATGATTAGTTCCCGGAGATTTTTAGCAACCAAAGCTAATACACAAATTAAACATAGATGCCTTTGGTGATTGTAAAAAAAATTCTTACTGAAGCTTGAGATTGAGAATGATATAAACACACACACACACACCACACACACACAACACACACACACACACACACACACACACACACACACACACATACACATACATACACACACACGCACACACACGCGCGCGCGCGCAAAATATATATATATATTATATATATTAGATAATATATATATATAATATATATATAGATATATATATATATATCCATTTACATACATACATACATACACACATGTGTATGTGTGCGTAGTATATATGTATATTTTGTATATATGTATGTATAATATATATATATATATATTAATAATATATATAGATATATATTAATATATATACTCATGTACACACCACACACACACACACACACACACACCACACCACACACACACACACACACACACACACACACACACACCCCACACACACCACACACACATATATATATACATTATATATAATATATATATATATATATATATATATATATATATATATATATATATCCATGTACATATATTATATCACACGCACGCAAGCACATGCATACTTCCCTTCGTTTTTGATGCTATAAATCTATTTATCATACCATATAATATATTTTTAGATACGATGAAGACAGAGAAGATTTATGATTCTTGACCCCTTTGTTATAGTCTATTGATATGTATGATAACCACTACTTTACTAATATTTATTTACATAATGTTTAAGTTTACCCAACAACTCATCAGTACGCACTCGCTCTTAGCTTTACAAGGATTGAATGAAAGTAAATAAACCTTTTAAGCTCGAGAAATCTATAGACCTTTCAGCTATTATTCTAGGTTGAAAATGATTTTCCTAAAACAAACACTGTAAAACAATGAATTAAACCCATGCATTTTATCGATTCATATTATATTTACTTATTTTCCATTCGGTCACACTTTTTTCAGCAGTTTCAGTAACACAGGAGGTTTCGGAAAATTGAGCAAACAAATACACACAAAAAAAATCAAACATGAAAATAAGTTTTAAACAGATCACACTTAAAGAGACAGTCTATAACAAACGAAACGCAAACAAAATAGTCATATAAATAAAGAAAATGAATAAACAAACAGATAACCAGTCAACAAAGACACACACTCGACACTCCAAACATTCTCCTCAGCTCCCAATTTATCAATTTATTTATTGATTCATTTATTAAAGTAAATCCCAAGACGTGGCTTATTTTCCTGCAGCTTCCCTTCTCCACTCCTCCTCCCTCCCCCCAAGGATTACACGCGACAGCTGTTCCTTAAATGATCTAATGCATACATTACCTTGCTTCATCCTCAGTAAAAAAAAAAAAAAGTAAAAAAAAAAAATGTGGGTGGGTGGGGTGTTCCTTCATTTTGTATATACGAAAACTACGTACGTTCTAATGGGTGTGGAATTCATGTAGCATTGCAGGTAGAACATCGAAGGGAAGTACAGGAAAACACACCATTATGCCGAAAGCCTTTTCACAGTAAAGTGAAAAGGCCTTCGGCTTATTCATGTGTTTTCCTGTACTTCCCTTCGTTGTTCTACTTTTAATGGTTAATGTGTTCTGATTATTAATGTTGCTATTTGGTGTCATCATCATTATCGTTATTGACCTCGTCATCATTACTAATATTAATATTATTATTTTCGACATCACTATCATCACCATCATTCCTTTACCAATGTGTCCGTATTATTACTGTATTTTCTAACCCTTGATATGTCTTACCTTTCGATTAAGATAGATGTTAGTTAACGAGGGTATGACCTAGATATAATACCATTATAAAACAATAAGATATAAGATAAGATAAGATAAGAAATATTTTCTCACTGTTACGTCATCTTTAGCATAATGCACTTTTCTTTTCTTTGTTATTGGGTGAAATGTCTTTGTTATTGGGTAAAAGAGGTTTTTCATGTTGTTGCTGTGCATTCTGCAGGCAACCATTTATTCGTATGTGTGTGTGTGTGTGTGTGTGTGTGTGTGTGTGTGTGTGTGTGTGTGTGTGTGTGTGTGTGTGTGTGTGTGTGTGTGTGTGTGTGCGTATGTGTGTGTATATGTGTTTGTTTGTCTGCCTGTCTGTCTGTCCGTAAGTATACCCACATCTACATCCATGCACCCACTAACTACATACACTAACATACCAATGCGAAAATAAGATAACCTTCCAATCACGCTTTTCCTCGCCAGGGTGTCACAGTCGCCATCAAGAGGATAAATAAAGACCGAGTTGAACTAACACGACCGATTCTTATTCAACTGAAAAGGGTGAGTACTTTCTCCTTTGTTTTGATGCCATTTTGCATT
>NW_023651648.1:0-5557 GCF_015228065.2 Penaeus monodon
AGGGCAGGAAAAAAGGACCGGTTTGGTGGCCCCGTGGGCCTCGTGTGGCCCTTTGACCTGATATAAATTTGTTTGCCCAGTTTAAGCTGTACGTGCTGTGGCATGCGGGTTTTTCCCCCGTATTGTGCCTATAGAAAGTGTACGGGTAATAACTTGTGTAAATAAAGGAATGACTGTTATTTGTGTTACTTCGTGCCCTGCCTCGCCACTTGGGCCCTTTTTCCTTTCCCGGTGTTCTGGGACGCTGTGGTGTTCGGGGCCTCTTGGGGCTGTTTAGTGTTCACGACCCTGTATATAACACGCCGTCTGCCTAGCTGCTTGTGTTGGTGGCAGAGAGACGAGGCGGTCGGCGAAACAATAATAATAATGCTAGTGGTTATAATATTGTTATTAGTATTATTATTGTTATTATATCATTATTATTATTTGACTGGTAGTTTTAATTGCAATAGGAATTATTATAAAAAGTATTATTACAGTATAACGATACTAATTAAGATAATGAATAAATAATTTTTATAAAATCGTTATTATTGTTATTATTTTTGTTATTACTATCATTATTTTTGTGGTTAATAGTATTATTGCAAAAAATATATACTATAACTCCAATAATTGCAATAATAATGTAACAATTGCAATAAAGATGATAATAATTGCAATAATGATGATAATAATTGCAATAATGATGATAAAGATGATGATGATTATGATGATGATAACGATAATAATGATATAATCATGATAATGATGATGATAAGAACAGGAATTGTGTCCAATATAATATAAAAAAAAGAATAAGAAAAAAAATTCCCCAAAAATCGAAAAAGCGGCAAAATCTAGCGAAATATAGCCTTCTGAGAGTATACTCCAAATGACGTTTTTTTCGATTTTTTTGGTGATTTCGGCAATTATTAGGGTAAAAATGATAATGATTACCAGAATTGTATTAATCATAACAATAATGATGACAAAAGTGTGAATAAAGAGAATTTTTATAACATTTGAATATTATTATTATTATTATTATTATTATTATTATTATTATTATTATTATTATTATTATTACTATTACTATTTCTTAATTATTTGTATTATTGCCAAAAATCTATTATAACTGTAATAATAACAATGATAATAATAAGTATAAGTATAATAATAATAATGTAGTGGTTATAATATTGTTATTAGTATTATTATTGTTATTATTATCATTATTATTATATGTACTGGTATATAATTGGGAAAAAAAATATTTATAACAGTAATAATTACACTAATAAACGATACTAATTAAGATAATGATATAAATAACTATTATAAATCGTTGTTATTGTTATTATTATTGTTATTGCTATCATTATTGTTGTGGTTATTATTATTATTGCAAACTTATTCTATAACTCCAATAATTGCAATAATAATGATAACAATTGCTATAATGATGATAATAATTTCAATAATGATGATAATGATGATGATAATGATGGGTAAAGATGATAATGATGATGATAAAAGATAATAAAGATTATAATCATGAAAATGATGATGATAATAACAGGAATTGTGTCCATATATAAAATATAAAAGGTATAAAAAAACATTCCCAAAAGTCGAAAAAAGGGCAAAATCTAGGAAATATAGCCTTTTGAGAATATACTCCAAATGACGTTTTTTTTTCGATTCTTTAGTGATTTCGGCAATTATTAGGGAATAAAGGAAAATTACCAGAATTGTATTAATCATAACAATAATGATGATAAAAGTGAGAATAAAGAGAATTTGATAACATTTGAATATTATTATTATTAATATTATATTATTATTATTATCTTATTATTATTATTATTATCATTATTATTAATATTATCTTTAAATTTTTAGTATTATTGCCAAAAAATCTATTATAACTGTAATAATAACAAATAATAATAAATATAAGTATAATAATAATAATGCTAGTGGTTATAATATTTTTATTAGTATATATGATATAAATAATTATTATAAAATCGTATTATTTTTATTATTATTGTTATTCCTATCATTATTGTTGTGGTTATTAGTATTATTGCAAAAATATATACTATAAAATCCAATAATTGCAATAATAATGATAACAATTGCAATAATGATGTATAATTGCAATAATGATGATAATCATGATGATAATGATGTTAATGATGATGACAAAAGATAACATGTGATAATAATGATGAGAACGATAATAATGATGTAATCATGATAATGATGATGATAATAACAGGAATTGTGTCCATATATAATATAAAAAAAGGTATAAGAAAAAATTCCCAAAAGTCGAAAAAGCTGCAAAATCTTCCCAAATATAGCCCTTTTTAGAACATACTCCAAAATGACGTTTTTTTTATTTCTTTTGGGGATTTCGGCAATTATTAGGGTAATAATGATAATAATTACCAGAATTGTATTAATCATAACAATAATGATGATAAAAGTGAGAATAAAAGAATTTTGAAACATTTTAAAATCTTTAATATTATTATTATTATTATTTTTTATTATTATTATATTATTATTATTATTATTATTTAATATTATCATTATTATTGTTTTTATTTTTACTATTATCTTTAAATTTTTAATATTATTTCCAAAAAAAACTATTATAACCCCTTAAATAACAATAATAATAATGAGTATATGTATAATAATAATAATGCTAGTGGTTATAATTTGTTATTAATTTATTATTTTATTATTATCATTATTATTATTTGTCTTTTAGTAAAATTGCAAAGATAATTATTATAACCCGTAATAATTACTGTAAAAACGATACTAATTAAAATAAAGATATAAATAATTTTATAATATCGTTATTATTGTTATTATTATTGTTATTACTATCATTATTGTTGTGGTTATTAGTATTATTGCAAAAATATATACTATAACTCCAATAATTGCAATAATAATGATAACAATTGCAATAATGAGGAAAATAATTGCAATAACGATGATAATGATTGCAATAATGATGATAATGATGATGATAATGATGATAATGATGATGATAACGATAATAATGATGATAATCATGATAATGATGATGATAATAACAGGAATTGTGTCCATATAAAATAGAAAAACGGGATAAGAAAAACATTCCCCAAAAGTCGAAAAAACGGCAAAATCTTGCGAAATATAGCCTTATGAGAGTAAACTCCAAATTGACGTTTTTTCGATTTTTTTGGTGATTTCGGCAATTATTAGGGTAATAATCATAATAATTACCAGAATTGTGTTAATCATAACAATAATGATGATAAAAGTGAGAATAAAGAGAATTTTGATAACATTTGGATATTATTATTATTATTATTACTATTATTATTATTATTATTATTATTATTATTATTATTATTATTATTATTATTATTATTAATATTATTTGTACAGGTAGTATAATTGCAAAATTAATTATTATAACAGTAATAATTACAGTAATAACGATACTAATTAAGATAATGATAAAATAATTATTTTCAAATCGTTATTATTGTTATTATTATTGTTATTACTATCATTATTGTTGTGGTTATTAGTATTATTGCAAAAATATATACTATAACTCCAATAATATCAATAATAATGATAATAATTGCAATAATGATGATAATAATTGCAATAATGATGATAATAAATGCAATAATGATAATAATGATGATGATAATGATAATAATGATGATAATGATGAAAATGATGATGATAACGATAATAGTGATGATAATCATGATAATGATGATGATAATAACAGGAATTGTGTCCATATATAATATAAAAAAGGTATAAGAAAAACATTCCCAAAAGTCGAAAAAGCGGCCAAATCTAGCGAAATATAGCCTTCTGAGAGTATTCTCCAAAATGACGTTTTTTCGATTTCTTAGGTGATTTCGGCAATTATTACGGTAATAATGATAATAATTACCAGAATTGTATTAATCATAACAATAATGATGATAAAAGTGAGAATAAAGAGAATTTTGATAACATTTGAATATTATATATTATTTATTATTATATTATGATTATTATATTTTATATATTATTATTATTTACATTATATTATTATTATTATTATTATTATTATTACTATTATTATTATCATTATTATTACTATTATCTTAATTGTTAGTATTATTGCCAAAAAATCTATTATAACTGTAATAATAACAATAATAATAATAAGTATAGGTATAATAATAATAATGCTAGTGGTTATAATATTGTTATTAGTATTATTATTGTTATTATATCATGATTATTTGTACTGGTAGTATAATTGCAAAAATAATATCATAACAGTAATATTTACAGTAATAACGATAACAATTGCAATAATGATGATAATAATTGCAATAATGATGATAATGATGATGATAACGATAATAATGATGATAATCATTATAATGATGATGATAATAACAGGAATTATGACCATATATAATATAAAAAAGGTATAAGAAAAACATTCCCAAAAGTCGAAAAAGCGGCAAAATCTAGCGAAATATAGCCTTTTCAGAGTATACTCCAAAATGGGTTTTTTTCGATTTCTTTGGTGATTTCGGCAATTATAAGGGTAATAATGATAATATTTACCAGAATTGTATTAATCATAACAATAATGATGATAAAAGTGAGAATAAAGAGAATTTTGATAACATTTGAAAATTATTAATATTATTATTATTATTATTATTATTATTATTATTATTATTATTATTATTATTATTAATATTATTATTTTTATTATTATTATTATTATTACTATTATTTTCATTACTAGTATTATTGCCAAAAAATCTATTATAACTGTAATAATAACAATAAAAATAATAGGTATAAGTATTATAATAATAATAATGCTAGTGATTATAATATTGTTATTAGTATTATTATTGTTATTATTATCATTACTATTATTTGTACTGGTAGTATAATTGCAAAAATAATTATTATAACAGTAATAATTACAGTAATAACGATACTAATTAAGATAACTATATAAATAATTATTCTAAAATCGTTATTATTGTTATTATTACTGTTATTACTATCATTATTGTTGTGGTTATTAGTATTATTTCAAAAATATATACTATAACTCCAATAATTGAAATAATAATGATAACAATTGCAATAATGATAATAATAATTGCAATAATGATGATAATGATGATGATAATGATGATAATGATGATGATAACGATAATAATGATGATAATCATGATGATGATAATAACAGGAATTGTGTCCATATATAATATAAAAACGGTGTAAGAAAAACATTCCCAAAAGTCGAAAAAGCGGCAAAATCTAGCAAAATTTAGCCTTTTCAGAGTATACTCCCAAATGACGTTCTTTCGATTTTTTTTTTTTGATTTCGGCAATTATTAGGGTAATAATGATAATAATTACCAGAATTGATTAATTAACAATTATGATAAAGTGAGATACAGAGAATTTTGAAACATTGAATTATTATTATTATATTACTTATTATTATATTATTGAT
>NW_023651649.1:0-2500 GCF_015228065.2 Penaeus monodon
AAGGCACAGAGAGTTACATTTCGCTTTAGCTTTGAAACACTTACATCTGTTAAGTGAACATTTCATCAGACCACTGCAGTTGCATCTAGTGAATCCCTGACCACCACATGCAAATTGAGCAATAACAGCTTCTCGAAGTGACACTAGTATCATGATTTACGTCATCTTTTGTCAACAAACGCTGGGGGCAGAGGTCAAGCTAGTTTCTAGAATACTGACCCTTTAGAACACCCGACTTCACAGCGATCTAATACTGGCCATTGTCCAAATCTCTACAGACAATAATGCCCAGGATATTCCGCGGATGTCCTCTACCACGATCCTCAGCTGGAATTGGATCCAGCTGTAGATCCAACTTTAAAGTCTAAGAAACTATGTTTGGCCATTCTCTCAGCTTGGGATACCTCCCCTCTGTGTGCTTCCACTCTACGTTTCTGAATTTGGTCTTGGTGAAATTAAAGTATCTGAGGAGTTTGAACAATGGCATCAACAGAAAGTGCCTCAGTCACTTCAGTGGTCAATAAATCATTACTGTCACTTGTAGTCGTTTCGCTAGTGGTCACTGAACCAGTAGAACTTGCAGCAGAACCTGTTGCTGTTGTATCATCTCCTGACATAACTGCTATGAGATCATCCCCACTTTCCAACCTTCAGACAACTTCTGTGGGTAGAGGTGAAGAAGTCATGCCAACTCTGGCTTCACAACCAAACATATCAAAATATGGAGAGCACTTTATCCCTGAATGGTGAGCAGCATTTTTTCTGAAACTGAACAAACTTGATATTAACTGACCAGTCTTGTGAATTATTGTCTGCAAGCCAGGTAACTAACATATTATTACGCCGGCCGCCTCGTCTCTCTGCCACCAACACAAGGCAGGCTAGGCAGACGGCGTGCTATCCACAGGGTCGTGAACACTGAACAGCTCCAAGAGGCACCAAGCACCACAGCGTCCCAGAACACCACGAGGGGAAACGCCAAGTGGCGAGGCAGGGCACGAAATAAGCACACGATGACAGTCTTTCCTTTATTTACACAAGTTATTTACCCGTACACTTTTCTATAGGCACAATACAGGGGGAAACCAGCATGTCACACTGCACGATACAGCTTATAACAGGGCAACACAAAGTTATATCAGGTCACAAGGGCACACACGAGGTCTTCACAGGGGGCACCAACCCCTGCTGCCCCGCTCCTCCCTCTCCTGGCCATTTCTTCACATCCCGCCCCTTTTCCGCTCACAAAAAGAAAAATCATCATGTTTCCATCCCTATAAATAATAACAAAAATGCCCAGTCAACATTATACTTTAAAACAATGTTTTAACACATGTTTCGCACAGAGACAAAGACCCACTGGCGTAGCACTATCCCCCCCTATCAAGCAGACGACCCGTCTGCTCTGACATACCTAAACATGAAACAAAATACAGAAAATTTACATAAAATTAGTCCTCAGGAACAAACAAAATTATTCCAACAAAAGTAACCGTAATTGAAAATCAGTTCTCAGAGACACAAAAATCTTTCATCCAGCGCGGATTTCTTCGCTCTCGCTGGGGTCGCTCTGGAGGAGGTGTGGGCGGCGGTAGATTGGCAGTGGCACCCAGAGGGATATCTCCTGTCCCAAGACCTGGCTCATGGTCACCATTGACGTCTGCTGCATTGCCCTCACCGTCAAATGATCGTCCTCATCTCGGTCAGCGTCTGCCTAGTCCTCATCGCCGCTACTGGGGCTAACGTCATCTTCTTTTTCACCATGGCCCAGGAGTAGCTTCCTGGCCCATGGTAACGCCACAGGCCGGTCCACGTGGATAAACAGACGGTCGTTTTCGCCCTCTGCGAATTTGATAGGTGACATCAGAGAGGGCTGCTACCACCGTGTATGGCCCCTCCCAGGGGCTCTGTAGCTTCGGCGAGAGCCCTCGCTTCCGACGCGGATTATGCAGCCAGACTCTGTCACCTATGTTGTACCTCACTTCCCTCATGCACTGGTCATAGGTCTCCTTCATGGCATGGCCGGCTACCTTGAACTTGCCACGCACTCGCCGGTGCACCTCCGCCAGGTTAGCGGCGCTCCGGTGCGCCAAATCCTCGAGGAAGTCAGGCAAAAGGCCCCACACCAACCAACTCGTTGCTTCCCGACGACTCTTCTGGACGCTCCACTTCCTCACAAGTGCCCAGCTTTGCATCAGCTGGCACCTTCTGGGCCTTATCGGAGAAGTTAGCTACCAACACTGTAACTAACCCCTTCCCTGGTCCAACAAGGCTCCACCCAACCGCTACACCATCAGCCAGCTGCAGGTTTTGAATGGACTCCACGAGGCCCTCTACTCCACGCATCACTCCTGATAGTCGACACCGGATTCTAGACTCTGTCCTGGGGGCAAGGTGTAGTCGCTTAGCCGTAAACTACCTCTGCACAGCCAACCTCTGGAAGCAAGGGCACATCTTCACCGTGCACCCTCACCAGCTTCCGTCCAAGGTCGACACACGC
>NW_023651650.1:0-5556 GCF_015228065.2 Penaeus monodon
GATAGTTGGAGGTTGTGCGCCCCGAGGGGATACTTGCGGATCGCTTTCGAACCGGGATGGTGATGTTGCCGTGTCTTGGCGTCTTTTGGCCGGAAAAAATGTGATTTTTTTATAGAGAGAAAAACCATAAAAAAATATATATAATATAAACCAAAAAAAAAAAAAGAGATGAAAGATGAAAATATCCAAATAACCTTGTGAGGTGTTTTTGTTTAATAGGGTTGTTGGAAAGTAGTGTTGGTGATGGTATTTTTTATGATGAGACTATAATTAAGAAAAAGACTGCTATCGCCCCTGTTCATATATACTGTACCCCCCTATGGATCATCAACGAAATAGATTAATGAAATAAAAAAGATAGATTAAAAAGATTTTAAAAATAAAAAGATAATTTCTTGTTGAATAGATTTTGCTGTTTTAAAACAAGAGAGAGAAAACGCAAGGTCAGCAGATAACATTCCTTTTCCCCCTTACCAGTATTTTGCGTTCTAGTCTGTCACAAGGCCACTCAAAGCGAGGCGTGGGCGGTGGTGTGTCAAAATGGGAAATAAAATATAGATTATATATATAATTTTTGGGGCGGTTGTTCGGAGTGAGGGGGCGTCGCTGTGTCCATGGCAAGGAAAGAACAAAAAAATCAAGAACAAAGTCTAGTCACCCCCCCCTGCCTCCCCTTTTTTATCACGCCCACACACTGCGTCCGACCCGCCCCCACCCCGCCGCACTCCCTGGAAGCCCTTTGCTGCGCCCCATGGGACTGCCCCCCCCCCCCCCGACTGCGTACCCCAACCCACGCCGCTGCGCACACCGTATTTCTAGCTACTTAAATGGAGACTTTCCTCGTGAGTTAAAAAAAAGACTTCTTAACGCCCGCAAAACAGCTGCCGGCTCGTATGGTCCATGCTTTGTGGTAAGGATGAGTTACAGTACTTTCACTATCGGGTAATGCCTAACGTCTGGAGATTGTCCTTCATTGTGATATGATGAAATAACTTGTATTTTCTAGTCTTTCTAATGGGGTATCGCGCGGCCGTTGCCATACCTCCCCGCTCAAGCACTGCAGGGAACTTGTTGTTGAAGGGAGCCCCCCCCGAGAACTCTCTTGAACTCGAAGGCAGCAGGTCAGCTCAGGCCCCCGAGGTCCACAAAGTGCGCAGAACCGCGTGTTCGGTGTCGGGGGGGGGGGCAGGGGAGGGGGAGACAGGACAGGGCCAGGCGAGGCGGATGGGAGGGGCGGGGGGGGAGGGGAGGGCGAGCGTGGGGCGGGGGGGGAGGAGGGGCGGCCCACCCCTCCCCACTCACGCCGTCCCCCCCCCACCGCCCGCCGCACCTGCCCGTCGGGCCGCGCTCCCCTCCCTGAAAATACATTTCGGGGGAGTCCCAGTACCCACAGAGCTTTGGTTTGAGGATTTATTTACTTCTGAAGGTAAACACGTGTATTGATAAATCCTGTAGACTCCGTGTGACCAAAGGTTGCATTAACAGTTGGATCTCAAAAACTGTTCGTTCAAAAGAAACGTTTGGGCGCAGGTGTTCGTTTGTTGGACGGTTGGTAGTTCTACCTGCTCAGGGGGGAGCGTCGGGGCGCGCGGGGCGGCCCCCGGGGGCCCGGGCGTTCGGGGCCCGCCCGCGCCCGCCCGCCATTCGCGCCGCGCCCACAGAGTGAAGGACTTACGGATGCAAAACTCCCCGGTGCTTCCCCCGCCCCACGCCGCCGCCGCCCGCCGCGGGGCCCGCGGGGCCCCGCCCAGGCTCGCGGGCGCGGGGGGGCGAGAGGGGCGGGGCGGAAACCACTTGTCCTAGTAACCGGGGCGGGCGGGCGCAGCGCCCCCGGAGCCGCCGCCGCCCCCGCGGGCGCCCCTCGCCGGCGGGCGTGGGCGCGGGTGGCGCGGGGCGCGGGGCGCGCGCGCCGCGCTTTCAACACACGTTGTAACACCCAGTCTGTCCAATGTGTTTGTCGATTACGATGCATTCAGTTTTGCATTTTACCGCGTATCTAGTATCGTAATTTATAATATATTATTGTAATCTATTTGTCATCTTCTTGTATATTCTTCAAGTCTAGTTTGAATATTGTTCATATTATTATTGCTCTCAGAGTGGAGCAGGCGGAGTTCCCCCGACTCGAAGTTCTCGACAAAATTTGGGTCCTGCGGGCGGGCGGGGGGGCGGGCGGCCGGCGGGGGGCGGCCGTGTGGGGGGGGAGCCCCGCCCATCGCAAAAAAACCGCCCGCGGCGCGCCCCTGGGACGCCCCACAGGCCCCCCGCCGCCGCCGCCGCCCGCGCCCGCGGGGCCGCCTCCAAAGCCCCGACTCCGCATGGCCCTTCCCGCACTTGGATTTATGTCTTGTAATGGTAACCTTTTTCTCCTGGTTTGTGTGTGGTGTTGTAGCCTCATAGGGTTTAAAAGCCTCTCTCCCCCACCCCGGCTGACCGGGCTGCCGGGTGCAAGCCGCACCCTCCCTGGCCCGCACGCGCCCCACGGCCCCACACACGCCCACCTGTAGGCGTCCCCCCGTTTGCCTTGCTGGCCCCGCTACGCCCCCTCCCCTGGTGCTTTGGTTTTTTTCGCGCGGGCCGCCCTTTCCCCACGGCAAGCCGCCGCCCCCGCCGCCGCCGCCCGGCCCTCGCGCCCCCGCCGCCGCCCCAGCGCCAGGGCGTGCGGGGCGGCGGCGGCGCGGCAGGGGCGGCGTTGGGCCCCGGTAGCGGGCGGCGGCCGGCGGCGGGCGGCGGGGCGGCGACCGGCGGCCGGCGGCGGGGCGCTGGCGTGGTGTGTTCGTGGCGTGTGGTGCAGGAGGGAGGGTGTCCCCTTGACCGCACCGCGCGCCGCCTGTCCGCAAGCTCTCACTCAATCATTCCAGTTGTTTTCCGTGTGTGTCTGTGTTTTTGTATTGAGTTCTAAACTACAATTTGTTAACTTTTGGGGGTTCTAATCCGATTACCTCGATAACAAACGATGCAAATAATGTCTTTTATCCGACTCTTATTGTAGAGTAGATATTATGAAGATTTATAATAAAAGTCAAAAAAACCCAAAATGAGAAGTAGTGGTTTCACATCTAAATTTTTTTATTATTATTAATAAACAAAACTAATAATTCCCCAAAAAAAAATAATATAATGATAATAATAATAATAATACACCTGATTATATTAATATAAATATATATATACTAAACCCACCCCGTCTTGGGGAACAACATCCCTGGCAACAACTATTTTGTAAAAGTTGAGGATGATTTTTTTGAAACAAAGACAGAGCTGGGGATGGCGGCCCCCGAGCAAGCTTAAACACGCACCCACCATCATGTTCCACACCCGACAAAACAACTTCAACATCTTCATTTTGCGACGCCAAGTTATATTAAAAAGAAGTTAAGAGATAAATAAAACAAGAAAATGAAAAAAAAAAAAAAAAAAAAAAAAGAGTAACATTTTGGTGGTGTCCGGCGATGAGCGGCAGGGGTTGAGGGGGGGCGGGGAGGGGGAGGGGAGGAGGGAGGAGGAAGGGAATGGGTTTTTTGGTTTGGGGGGAAGCGCGAGTTTTTTTTTTTTTTTTTTTTTTTTTTTTCCAGAGGGTTTAGAGGGTTGGGTTTTTTTGGGTATATGGGGGGGGGGAGGAGAGGAAAGGGAGGGGGGGGGTAAGGGAGGGTTTTTTTCGCAGGTAGGGCTTTCCCTTTAGGAGAAGGAGGGGAGGGAGCGGGGAAGCAGGACAGGGCCGGGGAGGAAAGGGGTGAAGGGGAGAGGGGGTGGGGGGGCGGGCGAGGGGTGGTGAGAGAGGACCTGTCTTTTTCCCCCCACTTCGCCTCGCCGCCGCCCCCGCAACTCGCTCTCCTTCTCCCTTTTTCCCTTTTCCCGCAGTTCCTTCCCTTCTCCCTCGCCCGCCCCCTGTTGTTCTCCCCTGCTGGCTCCCGCCCCTCCCCCTTGCCCTCCGCCCCCCCGCCCCCCGCCCCCCCGCCCCCCCCCCCCCCCCGCCCCCCCGCCCGCCCCGCCTGCCCGCCCCCGGCATCGGTCCGCGGTGGCCGTCGCGGTCCCTCGTGAAAGGCCGTTCAGACAGACAGAACCTTTCTTTCATCATGTCGAGTCCCCCCCCGGCACGCTCGGGTCGCTGGTTAGACTGGCCATTCTAGTTAAATATGCAATTGTTTTTCCTCCCCCCCATGCGCCCCCGGCGCCGCCGCCGCCGCCGCCCCGCCGCCGCCGCCCCCACCGCCCGCCCCGCCCAGTCACCAGTCCTCTGTGGTGGGGGAGAGCCTGGCCACCGCAACCCAGCCTCCCTGCGGCGTCAATAGCTCTTCCCCTTCGCCCCCCCCCCCCGCCCCAGCTCCATCTCTACCCTGAACCCGCCCCCCCCTCTATCTCCCCCCCCCCCCTGACCGCCCGCCCCGCCCCCCCGCAACCCACCCACTACCACGTACCTGCGGGGTGCGGGGGGGCGGGGCGGGCGGCGCCTCCCTTGCCTCGGGGGCGGGCGGTCGAAGCCCCCTTCGCTCTCTGCGCGTCTCGGGCGCCGGCCAAGGAAATCCAGGGGAAAGGGACTTTTTCTCTCGTCGCCGATTTTTTTTTTCGTCTTGTATGGCAGCGGTATGTCGCCCCCCCCCGCCTTCCCTCCTGCCCCTGCCCCTCCCCCCTCCCCCTCCCGAGCGGGACTTTGGGCGAAAAGGCCTCTTCTTGAGGACGAAGGAGCCGCCCCCCCCCGCCCCCCCCGCCCCCGCCCCCCCCTCTTGCCCCGCCACATGGCATGGGAAAATGGCCCACCCCTTTTCTGTCCCTGTTGAGCTTGTGTAGTACCAGCCGCTCGGTGTTCCAATGTGTATGGTTTTATGACTTTTATTATCCGGGCATGCCCCACCGCGCTGCCCCCCCCCCCCCCCCCACACCCCCGAGGGCAACCGCCTCCCACTCCCGGCCCTCCCCACACCCCACCCAACCAGCGCCCCCCAGCCCCCACCCCTCTCACAGGTTCCGGCGCCCCCTTTAGGAAGCGGCCGAAGCCGAGCCGCGATGCGAGGCCCCGGCCGAGGGGCGACTCGCGCCGAGGCCCCGAGGCCGAGGGCATCCGCACGCACAGGGCGGTGCGCCGGGCGGGGCATCCTCCAGCAGGTTCCCCGGGTTTTTTGCCCCAGACCTCTTAGCCACGTAAAGACTTTTGGCACCCATTGTTGGTTTTTCCGGTTTTTTTTTCCCTCATTTAGGAAATAAATTCATCTGATAATACAGGCATATAGTATGAGCGCTTCTGTATAAGTTTACCGTAGTCTAACTATTAATATTATTATATTTAATGTGTCACAAGTCTCTCTATGTTTGCTTTTTTTCTTTCTTTGTCCGAGTGTAGACACATGGGGGGTGGATTTTTGGTTATTTTTTGGTCACATGTTTGCAAAGGAAAATGATTAAAAAAATATATATATAAAGACAAAAAAACTAATGTCAAAAGGCAATTCCAAAAGTAGAAGACATTGGGATTAATAATTTAAAAAAAAGGTATAAATGACATTGACTACTTTTGAAAGAGGAAACTGCTAATTGTTAGCCTACAAGTTTTATCATGGA
>NW_023651651.1:0-5556 GCF_015228065.2 Penaeus monodon
TTTTTCCCCCAAATATTGGGGCCAAAAGGGTAAACCCCGGAAAAGAAAAAAAAACCCAAAAAAAATTACAGACCTATTACTGCTTATCAACTTCCTATTAGTTACTTACTTCAATTTTAAACTAAAAAAAAAACTTCATGCATAGGGAAGAAAAATATTTTTCCCCAGAAAAAAAAAGGGGGGTGTCGGTTTGGGGGATCAAGGGATGTAAAGTCACTCTCATAAAAAAAATATTCTCGAAATGCTCACACAAACCAGACATCTAATATGCCTGGACGATTATAAAAAACCTTTGACATGTCCACACTTTTGGATCTTAAAATCCTTAGAAATTTTCAAGTCTCCCCTTTTTTAATCAATTTTCTTCAAACAATGACTTATGGGAGCGAATCTTACCTCAGCCATGTAAAGGGTTATTCTAATTTAAAACGGCATGCGCATCAGATGGGGAAAATCTTCCGGGCCGACTCTTTTTCCCGTCTTTTTTTTTGTATGGCACTTTTTTCCCATTTCCCCCAGTTCTTTAAAACAGGGGGTATGGAATAAGATCATGGCAAGAAGATCAATCATTTTTTCTAAAAGGGATGCTTAAAACTTTGCCCGAATGATGGTGAACGGGAAGGGTTTTGAAAACCGCAAAAGCTTTTTAGTGATGACATGGGTATGGAGTTTGTATCGAAGTGTGCTAAAAGCAACTTTTAAGCAAGGAAAACAGTTCATTGAAATAGGAGTTAATTTTAAAATGTAAATAAAGCAATTAGATCACCCCAAAAAATTTTAAAAAACTGGGAGAAAACAAAGGGAGATGGTATAAAACAATCGAAATGAAAGAAAAATGTACGAATGCACCCGAAGAGTAAGGTAACCCTGAAAACGAATTTAAACTCGAAAAAAACGAAACAGCAATCTACACCTTGCAATACCTGGGTTAAAGGGGAAACAGAGGGTTTTATTTTGCACCCCAAAAATAAAAGTTTGTTTACCAGAAACTATCAGTACTTGCACAATGGCACTGACCCAAGTGTAGTTTTGTGAAGAAATCCCTTGGGGCGGTTGCTAAATAGTAACACGAATGAGTACAAAAATCCCCACGACAGAGTGGGCAAGTACCTCTTGGAAGATCTGTAAGCCTTTTCAATCGGAAGCAAAAAATGGTATGAACACCACCCAGACCCATTATAAAGGTAAAGGGATCTACAATTTTGGGGGACTTTAAAATTCCACAGATCGTACTATACAGGCAAACGTCCAGATTCGTCATCAAGGACAAAAAAAATACTGCCTGTTTATAGACATGAGCACCTTGACAGAAACGTCTCAGCGAAATGGTGAGAAGATATAAAAAGTAAGAAATAAAGACCTGGAAAAAATGGGGGTGCTTACACGCATGGTGTTTTGTGAAGCGATGGTGTGGTAGCCTAGATAGTGTTAAGGCTTGCAGCCTTCTCACTTGCAGTTTCCACCACTGGCAGTCAGGCAAAAAAGGAAGCGGGGGGATAAGTCCCCCTGCCAGGTCACACCCTTTTCCGCCCTCAAGATTTCTCAGTGCCTCCTCGTGGCCCCCAGGGAAAACTGGGCACCTTGGGGTCCCGGGCTAAAATCGTGGGGTCTCGGAGCCGGGAAAGGCCCCAGGGGTACGGACCCTTATGGCCCCACCGGGGTTGGGACACGCTCTGGCCCTCCCCCCTACCACCCGGGGGTAATGGGGCAGCCCCCGGGGGGAGGTGGGCCTTGCAGTCCTCCTCCCCCCAAAAGACCCTCTGGCAACGTTCAAATGAATGGAAAAAATTCTGGGGGGAGGGGGTGTTGTCCCCCCACCCACAGTAAGGCGGGCTGTGGGTCCCACGGGCGGGGCAATGTCGGTGCATATTGGAACGAGAGTTCTCGCCCCTGCGCCCGGCAGGCGCCAGCCCACCATGAAACTTGTGGGGGAAAGCCCTCGGGAACCCCCCGGGGGGGATGGGCGGCCACAGCCTGCCGACCCCCTTTATTTGGGGGTTTTTGTCGGCGGGGGCGGCAGAGGTAGCGTGCACCCGATGACCACCCCAGGCTTAATCTAGGGGTGTTTTCCGGGGGGAGGCCTTTTAACATCCAGTCCTTTTCGGCAGGGGTGATGGTTCCTCTGCTATCCGGGGAATTGAGGCGACTGGGAGTTGAGGTGGCTGCCCTCTCAGAGGTGAGAAAAACCTGGTAGCAGCACATCGTGTGGGTGGTTTAACCCCTACGGTTGGGCTCAGCGATGGTCTCCCTCCGGATGTAACCATAGCCTCTCCAGTCGACTTAGCCCCGGTAGTTGAGGAAAACCCTTTATGAGGATTTGGCATGAACTGAAGCAGCTTTTGGGCTTCTGTCTCTTATTGCTGTATACACCCTACCCCATGTTTTTAAAAATTTTGTGAAAAAGGCGTTTACGCCAAAATCGCATCTGTGGCAGACGATTTCCCCCCAGCGGATTTCGCATTGTTTGGAACTTCAATGCGGATCCGGTGTGACCGAGCTGGGGGTGGATATCTGTCGGGCCCCCATGGGTCGGGGGTGATCCCAGCAGCGAGAATGCCTCCTTCTCCCGGGGCTTTTTCTAGGTCCCAGAAAATGAGGGTCTCTGCCCCTTATCGCGTCCAACCGATCCTGGCTTAGTACAGCGATAGGGTTTTATGCCAGAGTCGACCACATTTTTGTTACCACGCTGGGGATCCCCCAAACTGCAGGGTTTACCGGGGGGTGAGTTTTTGTGGGGACCAAGCTGGGTTGTGCTACCCGCGGGTCCCTTCAAAACTTCCGTCCTTCCCGTGGCCACCCCCTAAGGTTTTACCTGGAAGACTAAAAGGGGGGGAGGAGTTTTGCCCTGGGTTCACCCTGGCATCTCTGACCAATTCACGAACCCAAAACCCGACGGACCCATTGCTCTGTGGGATTCTTTAATGCGTAACACTCGAACAGCCAGGGTCCATTGGCTCGCCCCAAGGGGAAGGCAGAATTTTCCCTCTCCCCGGGGACATTTGAGGCCCGAAGCTGCGCAAGGCTCGGTGAAGGAATCAAATCTTGCGTCGTTCCATGGTGCGTAGGCTCGGGCCTGCTGAGAGGGGCAAAGGGAAAAGTTTTATAGGAATCTTGCTGAGGGATCGAAGGCCATTTCTTGGTAAATGACCTTTGTCTGTCACCAAGCCCCGAAAAACTGAACTCTAAGCCCTCCTCACAAACTGCAGTCCAAACAGGGATGGACGGATTACTCGATCATGTTGGGGGTTCCTGAAGTTGGGGTAGTATTTTAACAGTTGTCCAGGAACCCTCCAACAGTTAGCTTGGTGCAAACAAAGCTCAGTGCCTTGCCGGACCCACCCATCAGCGGAGGAACCCCTACCCAAAAGAGGTAAAATGGGCAATTTCCAAGCTGAAGATGGGAAAAAAAGAGGGATAGGGGATCCCGTGAACTGCTAAAGGCTGGGGTGAACCCATGGCACGGGGGCCTGATACATCCTGACTGCCATTTTTGGATCTGGTACCATTCCCCCGACCCGCTGAGGGGGGTGGTCATCCCCCCTGGGGGAAAAGGGGGGGGGATCGTAGCAATACCGTGGTATTACCTGCTCACATACAGGGAAGGTTCTCGCCCCTTTTTCTGAAACGGATCCGCAACCACCTACGGGATAGAGCCGGAGCAGTCTGGATTTACTCCGGAAGTCCACGATAACCGTATACTAGCGCTTCGAGTAATTGAGCCCCCCCCCGTCGTGAGTTTGGTCGTGGGTTGCTTGCACCCTACATCGACTAAAGAAAGGCCCGGAATCGTATATTGTTATTATATCATTTTCTTATTAGTAGATGCAAAAAAATATTGAACTGCAATAATTGTAATAAATGAAAATAATGGGGTGATGATAGTAATTGCAATAGTGGGATAGGGAAGATAATAATGATATAAAACAATAATCGTTTTCATTTTTTAATAAAACAGGAAAAAGAAAAAAAGGGAAAAAGCGAAAAAAGCGGCAAAATCTAGCAAAAATATAACCTTTGAGGTATACTCCAAAATGGCAATAGAAATAATTATCAGAATTTAAATTTAATCATAACATAAAATTTATGAAAATGAAAAATAATGAGAATTTTGAAATAAATTTTTTTTTAATAAAAAGGATAATAATGATAGTAATGAAAATTAATAATAATAATAATAATAATAAAATAATAGTAATATAAAATATAATGATAATGATAAAAAATGATAATAATAAAAAAAAAGATAAAAAATAATGATAAATACAGTAATAATAATAAAAATAATTGAAATTAATTTAATATAATAATATAATATTAAAATCTTGTAATCTTCCCATTATTAAATTATTATCATTTTTTTATTATTATTGCAATTATTATAAAAAAATTAAAATTATAAAGCAATTCTATAAAAAATTCTCATTACTCCATTTTTATCATCGTTATAATCTAGTTATAGAAATTTTGTTTATTATTGTCTTTTAGCCTAATAAATTTCCCAAATCATGATTGAAGTCGAAAAAAGGCTTTTGGGGTAGACTCTAAAAGGATATATTTTTGTTAGATTTTGCCAATTTTTCGCTTTTGGATTTTTTTTTTTCCTTTTTTTTTTAAAAGGACACTATTATTTTTTTTACTCATTATTATTATCATTTTTATCGGTATTTTTATATTATTATTTATTATTATAATAATAATTATTTTTTTAAAATTTTCTTATTTCCATTATTATTATTTTTGAAAAAATTTTTTAGATTTGTAATTAAAATCAGACACCGACCAGAGTAAATTGAAATTTGATGTAAGGAAAACAGCAAAAATATGCAGAACAATTACAGATTTAAAAAATCTAGGAAGTCAACTCACGAACTATAATTTTTAGATCATAGGGCTTTTGAGAACAGCGCTGTCCGTTTAAAAATATTGGACTTCTTCTAACTTTGGATTTCCCCATATTTGTTCAAAAAACTTATCAGTATCTTTCTTACAAAGGGCCAAATGCCCCAAAAACAAAGGAAAATTTTTGGTTTTTTAATTTGCACTCTTTTCCACCTCTATTTTATCAATATCAAAAGGTAAAGCCGCGGGGCGCATGGCCCCTCCACCCCTCGTTCCGCCCCGAGGACCCTTTAGGCGATCTCCAGGGAGCACACGGCCCCCTCTCTAATTTCCCCGCGACAGGTTCATGAGCTGCCCAAGCCATATTTCCTAGGACGTCCCAGGGTCTCCTCCCCCCAGGTTGTCTCGCAGAGACACAAACCCGATGGCAGGGGGCGCCCAGGGACACTTTGGTGGCCCTTATCCTGGTTGGCGACCCCCGGGTTATGCAAGTGACAGGTCCATGCCAGTCCCGGTGTAAAACCCCCGGTTTACACATGGGGCCCGCCAACTGTCCCCCGATCCCCGGCAAGGACTTTTTACAAAAAGGGATCAAGGGGAGACTCCAAGAAAAAAAACCCCCGGGGGATAAAGGTTCCCCGGTTTCGGGCCCCCTTTCCAAATTTTAAAGGGGGGCCCAAAACCCCCCAAAGTTCCGGCCCCGAAACCCAACGGGGG
>NW_023651652.1:0-5556 GCF_015228065.2 Penaeus monodon
ATTTTAACTTTTTTAAAATACTGTACTTTTTTAACTGTAAAAAATCATTTCGTTTTTTTTATTTTTCGGTTTTATATATGCTTTGGATAGATTAAATCTTTTTTCTTTTATCTATGTTAATCTGTCAGATAGTCAATATGTGTTTGTGTGTGAAGAGATAGATAGAGAGAAGAAAAAGAGAAAGAGAGAGAGAGGGCGGCAGACAGACACAGAACGCACAAAGCGAAATCAAAGTGTCTGCATCATTCCTCATGCTTCCAAATGTGTCGACGCTTTACAAAATCTATAAGGAATTAAATAAGCAGAAGGATTTGTGATACATCATGAAACATTAGTTATGCTGAAATTTGATTTCAGTTTTTTGAACTCTAGTCAATTTTCGATTAGTGAAATTAATCTCAATTTATTATCCAAACCTGCTGCATATCGCATCGTGTCATCTTCCAGCTGGGCGAGGCTATAGTTAATAATAAATAGTTCCAAATATTCACGGTCGGCATGCATAACTGAGGATGGCAGCCCTGGCTATGCAACCAATATTTTGGCTGCATGTATGAAAGTACTTAAACCCACACCCCAAAACACACACACACACACACACACACACACACAACATATATATATATATATATATATATATATATATATATATATTATTTTATATATAATTGTGTGTGTGTGTGTGTGTGTGTGTGGGGTGTGTGTGTATACATTTTATTATCATTATTATTGTTATAGTAAGTCATAAAAAGAGCCTCGCTGGAAAAAACCCGAGAATTATATACCAAAAGTGTCAGTGCAGGTCAAAACATAAGAAAGAAAGAGCACTTAAAAAAATATCAGCTATTTATAAATTTAAAAAACAGATTAGCTGATTTTTTAGATTTTCAAGAGTCGGAGAAGTTACAACCTCTGACGGCAATATTTCAAAGCCTACAAATTGTAGTAAAAAAGGCATCTAGAATAGAGATGTAGACGATCGACGATCAATGTCATGATTTAGGGTCACTTCTAGTAAACTTTCAGGAAAAAAAAAAATAAAGAAGAAGAAGAAAATAAAAAAAATAGAGGGATGTGAATTATCTTGAATGATGAAATCTGACAGGAGAATTTTAATGAATAAAAAAAAAACGATTAAGCAGTCTTAAGCGTGAGTCTGCAGCAGGTAACCACACAGGAAAACAATACTCAAAAAATAAGGCAGAAAAAAGGAAAAAGAAGCATCTACGACTAACGTTGTCATCTTCATAAATCTTCTTGCAATTGCGAATGATGCCAACTTAGATGAAATTGCCCGAGCCATATTCTTAATTTGCTTTTTCAGATGTCAAACCTGAATCAAGGATTACGCCAAGAGTTTCAGATTATCCACGGAAGTAATGAATATTCTATATCATGCGAACTAGGTTAAGAGTTTTGCTTGGTACGAACTTCGTTATGATGCCCAAAACAATAACAAGTTCAAAGCATTATATAAAAATGTGTAAATATTTTATATATATATATTATATGTATATATATTATATATATAAAATATAAATATATATATATATATAAAATAGATATATATATATATATAAAAAATATATAATATAAAAATAATATATATATATATATATATATATATATATTTTATATATATAATATATATATATAATAATAATAATAATAATAAAATAATAATAATAATAATAAAAAATAATAATAATGGGTTTTTTGTTTTTCATGCAGCCAGAGGCTGAAAATATACATAGAAATACAGATAGAGAGACAAACTATATATACTAAACATAAAAACAACACATAACAAAGTAAACTAACAATCAATAACAACAAAATAAACAGATAAACAAAAGCCAAGTCCAAAATCAGGTAAGCTAGGATTGGACAAGTAAATAGGGAATTAGTGTTCGTTGATGAGTCGGACTAGAGTGGGTACTGTGCTCCGGTGGTAGCGGTCAGTGCGGGCCCTGATGGGCACCAGTTTACTGGCGGCGCGTAGGGCCCGGCGAGACGGCGGCGCGTCGGGGGGCAGCAGGTCACGGTGGCGTGGATGGCACAGCAATTTTAGACAAACTGCTGCAGTGAGGTTGAGTAAGTGAGTGGTGAGGGAGGTGAGGCCTAGGGCAGCCAGGGCGCGGTCATAGCGGGGTTTTAGACGGGGCCGAGAATGATCTTGGCTGCCCTTTTCTGCACCCCTCAAGTGTAGCAGCTGGGTGGCGGTGGGGGAGGGGGGCCAGGCGGGGGAGGCGTAGGTAAATTTTAGGCGGATGAATAGCCCGTAGATATTTTGAAGCTCCGGGAGTGGAACGCCAAGGGACTTGAGGGACGCAGCATGTGAAGCCTGTACGAGGAGACCTCACGATGTCTCTGACGTGCTGCGTCCAGGAGAGCTTATCGTCGATGGTGACGCCGAGCAGCTTGGTGGAACGGACTAAAGTCCAGGGGTGGTCGTCCAGCGTGAGGATGGGCGAGGGGGCAGGGTTGGTGAAGTCGAATTTCATCACGACCCACCCTTTTGGCAACTGATGGTGACGTGATTTGCGGTGGTCCGGAAGAGGAGTTTGTCAAGGGTGTGCGGATGGCGGAGTGGTCAGGGCGGAATTATCAATGGCGGCAGGATGGGGCGAGGCGTCCACGTATTCCAACGATGTCGGATCGAGGGAGAGCATCGTAATCATGACTAGGAAGCATAGGGGGCCCATTCTAGTCCCTTGGGGGACTCCGCAGGAGTGGCAGAAGGCTGGAAACTTGACCCTGCACACGCACGGCCTGTTGCCTGTTGGAGAGAAAGTCTGCCAGCCAGGGGATGAGGCACTCCCTGATGCCCGTGGAAGCTGCTGCTTTTGAGATGACCGTAGGTGGTCCAACCCGGTCGAAAGCTTTTTTAAATCTATGAAAGTTGCTGGTGATGGAGGATATGTGCTTGTCGAGGTGGGCGTGGACGAAGTCGAGGAAGCTGACGAGGCAGTGTGTGGGGTGGAAGAGGAGCGAGTTGCCGAACTGCCGAGTGTCAACGCTGGGCGCGAGGTCCTGGTAAGCCCAGTCGGGGACAAAGCTTTCACACAGCAGGCTGGGCAACGGAGTAATGGCGATGGGTCTAGTTCGCCGAATGAGGCGGGGTTGGGGTTTTTCCCGATGGCGGGTGACAAATGCGGTCTTCCATTGTGATGGGCATTAGACTGTTGCAATGAAAGGGGTTTATAATGGAAGTAAGAGGAGTGGCAAGTTCCATTGCGAACTCCTTGATGAGGCGCATTGGCAGGTCAAGGGGAGTGGTGGTTTTCTTGCCCCGGATTCTTCCCAACTTCTGAAGCACCTGGGGAGACGGGCTGTGGGAGCAAGGGGAGCGGGGCCCGGGAGATAGGCGAGGAGGCAGGTGGTGTCCAGGGGGGTAGCTGCGACAAATTGAGGCGAAATGGTCATTGAGAGCCTCTGCTGCTTCACTGGGGGTAAGGTTGCTGGGGGCATGGAAAAAGGCACGGGCCGATTTACAAGGCCGCATAGATCCCGAACTTTTCCGTACCATTGGCTGGGCTGCAGGTGTTGTAGTTTTGTGTGGTAGAAGGTTGTTTTTGGCTGTTTTTATTTCCCTGATGACTGGTTGCGGAGTGATTGTAGGCGGTGATGTTGTGCGAGTGGAAGGCTTTATTTTTCTGTTGAATGAGGCGTTTGAATGCGGCCCGTGATCCAAGGCAGGTCCAATGGGTGTGTACGGAGTGACTTTTCCGGAAAGAAGTGGTGAAAAACCGTAGTGACAGTCGAGATAAGATCGTAGTGCCACTTGTCCTCCACATCAAACAGCGGTAAGAACGTCAGTCCACGGGTGTTGGGTAATCCACTGCCCAAACTGTATGATTGAGGACTGTGTGAGTGGCCTGTATTTCCTGGTCTTGGTCTGCTTTGGCTGAGAGACGGTGGGCGAAGGCAGCCATAACACTGATACGTGTCTGCTGCGGCCGACAGGAGAATACAGTAGAGGAGGCTGGTACCAGTCATGTAAATCAGTAAGGATCAAATCCTATATATATGCGCGCGCGCGCGGCGTGTGTGTGTGTGTGTGTGTTTTGTGTGTGTGTGTGTGTGTGTGTGTGTGTGTGTGTGTGTGTGTGTGTGTGTGTGTGTGTGTGTGTGTGTGTGTTTTGTGCACATATTGTACATAGATATACATACATACATTAGTGACCACTAAAAAACTAGGTTAAGCTCAAAACTTTCTGACCGCCTTTAGTATATTATACATCAATATGCATATATATATATAATATATATATATATATATATATATATATAATATATATATATATATAAACACATATATACATATATATGTACATATATATACATATATATGTATGAACCGTATTCATATTGACAAATGTAGACAAGGTATGGTATGAGAATGAATATCTTCACAATACAAGAGATGTATTTGACCGGTTTCGATTGCATCTTCGTCAGAAATACATACATCAGAGAAATTACATAGAAAATATATATCAGGCGTTTTTCTATGTAGTTTCCCTGATGTATGTATTCTGACGAAGACGCAATCGAAAAACCCGGGCAAATACATCTCTTGTATTGTGAAGATATTCATTCTCATTCATATCTTGTCTACATTTGTCAATATGAATACGGTTCATCCTACTCACGGCATGAATGGCGAATGGGTTCCCCCTCCCCGGGACTTTTTCACAAGACGCAAGATCCAGAGTGTCAAGAATCGGCGTTGGTTCCTGATGGACTACTTGGCTGAGCAAGTATTGCCACCTTCAGCTCCGAGCCAGTTGAAATCCGGCGAGCATCCGTTCCCAGATAGTGCTCGGGCCTTCCTTGTGGAGGCCATTAGGACCCTGCAACACCGAATCGACGAACTCCGGGATGAACTCGAGGGAGAACACCTTCCCCATGAGCTGGTCTTCCAATTACAGCAGGAGGACCAGGCTCAACGAGTCAAACATAAAGAGAAATTACAACGTATATGCAGAAAGAGCAGTTGGACAAAAGCTGGATGAAGTGATCTCCTCAAAAACATGTCCTCCAAACACCTGACTCCCTTGGAAAAAGAAGCCCTCTCGCTAGGCCTCAAATTCAGTACCGGGCAAGGAAAGAAGGACCTAATGGACTACGTCATCTCGAACCACCGCTGGACCGATAGTGACGTCGACAAAGGGTTCGTCCAAGGGATCACTGCTTGCTGTATGGCTGATGCATCGTCGCGCCCCCCGGCGATCCCACGCAGATATATCTCCGCGTTGAAGGACCTCCGCGACGACGAGACCATCGTCATCACCCAGGCTGATAAAGGTGGTGGCATTGTTGTTATGGATAAAGTGATTATTACTCAAAATGAACAATTTACTTTCCGATTCTTCTGTTACAGTAAGAAAGGTGAAGGGAAATGGAGGCTGCCAGGTTCAGAAAAAGGCGGGGATTACTTCTGCGTTCAGAGAAACGAATAGGGCCCCCAAGGGATTAATAAACAGCTGCCGATGACTTTACCTCTGGATTGAGGCTCCCCATCTTGGCCAAATTGCAACCCTCTTGGAAGGG
>NW_023651655.1:0-5555 GCF_015228065.2 Penaeus monodon
GGGGAAACACACAAAAAACCCCTTACAACGACAACATGAATTGTGAATTTTATATATATATATATATATAATATAATATATAATATATATAATATATATATATATATATATATATTATATATATTTATTTTATATAATAATATATTTTAAATTATATATATATATATATATTATATATATTTTATATTTTATACATATAATAATATGTATATATTTTAATATTATTATATATATAATATATATATAATAAAATTATATAATATTATATATTATAATATAAGGGCATACTTTCAATCTATACATCCCAAACATTTGACATATAAAGTTTGTTCTTTATTATAATATATAATTATATTTATTTATAATTATATTATATATATTATATATATAATTATATATATATGTGTGTGTGTGTGTGTGTTGTGTGGTGGTGGTGTTGTGTGTGTGTGGTGTGTGTGTGTGTGGGCGTGTTGTGTGTGGTGTGTGGGTGTGGATATGTATTACGTTATGTATAATTTATAAATCATATCTTTAGCCTGAATCATTCCACTGCATGGCGTAAGTTCTCAAAATCTTTTCCAAATTTCTCTTTTTTGGTTTTTTGTTTCTAATTTTGGACCCAAAATTTTCTTTTTTCTCAGGGCCCCTTTTGGTCTCTTTATTTTATCTATAGCCAGCTGTTATTTTTTTTTGTCTTTGTTTTTTTGTCTCGGACAGTAGCATACTAAGGACCCTCTTAGTTTGCTACTTGTCTCCCGAAGGTGCCAACCCAATGATACACCCTTAATTTTCCTCTTTGCTAGATGTTTTTGATGTACGATTTTGCCCGGGGTTATGTATTTCCCCCACTATTTTAGCACTTAGCCTTTAATGTATCGCTCGATTAAAAATTTCCTTTGAACAGATCATCCAAAATCAACTTTTTCTATTCGTTTGCTTTTAAATTGCTGCTTTCTTTTTAAAATCACTGAGTGAACAATATCATTTGAAAATCTTAGATTTTTTAGGGTTCGTGTTTTTTTGAATCCTTTTTTTTCCTTTCTAGCTTCTTGAATATTTCCTCAGTCGCTAAAAATTTTATGAAATGGGTTCACCCGTCTAAACTTTTTTATTTAGTATTTTTTGGTTTCCCATGGGACTTGATGTTGCTTTTTGTCTTCTTTATAATTCCCATTTTTTACAATAACCCCTCTATTCCCCCTGCCCCTTCGAATAGCTTCTAGTATGCGGTATTTGATAGGTAAAATGTTTTTTCAAAATCGTGAATGCCATTACTTTTTTCTTATTTCGGTGAGTGTGTAAATTTTTGTTGTTTAGAATCCCCTGCGGAAGCTTCCCGTCCTCAGGCTATTTTGAAATTTTGTGTTTTGAGATGCGAGTTGTGATAATATTGTGAGCATTGTAAATAATGGAAAGGAGGTTATGGGGCGGTAGTTTTTTTTCTTTTTTTACCCCCCTTTTAAAAATTTTCAAAATAATTGTTTTCATTTTTTTTAGAAAACATTTTTTAAAAGATGGGGTAGTCCCCTGTTCAATTTTTCCTACATCTATTAAAAGGTCTATATAATTTTATTTCCCCCTGGGGTTTTACCCCTCTTCATGCTATAAAACGTTTTTTTTTTTCTTCTGTTTTGATGTTAGGTACTCTTAGTTACCGCCAGTATCCTGGGTGTTTATTTGAGTTATAAGATCCCTGTAAAAATTTTTCATACTATTTCGATTTCATTATCATTTAAAGTACTTTCCATCGATTTTTATTGATGTATTTTATTTCTCCTATGTAGTCTCCTTTTAGCTCTTTTTTGCTGATTTAAATTTCATTTTTTTTTGAGTATTGTTTTTTTAACATTTTTCTTTTTTTTATTTATATCTTTTTTGGTTCAGCTAATTTTTTTTTTTCCCGTTTGACATACTTTTATATCCTACTTTTGCATAATTGTTTAGTTTTTACTGAGAGCTTGCTGGAGCTTTGCTGACTTCTTTCTCCACTTCAAAATGCGCTTCCTTTATTTGGTCAAAGAACTATTTTTTTGATTTGGGCAATGTTGAGATTTTCGCGCTTTGAAATGAATTTGTTTAGGATGTTTTAAAATTTTAAATTTTTGTCGTCTGGACTTTTAAATTTTCAAAATCTGAGTGTGTTTCATATGAGTTTATTCCTTCCCTTATTTTTGGCCCCCGACCATTCTATGGGCGCCACCAACATTTTTTAAGAACTTCCAGATTTTTTACTAATCGCGCCTTTTTTTAAATTAAAGCAATTTCGTTTTTTTATGTCAGATGCGACTTTCTGTCCAATTCCCCTATTTTTTTTTAGTGCCTATTCTGTGAAGGGATGAGGTGCTCTGGAACGATCCTTATACCTTTGTAACCAGGCTCCTTCGCCTTTCAGGGGAATGAAGGCATTGTACTGTCTGTGTAATCAGGGATTTTTTTTGAGAGGTAAACGCAAGTTAACCCCCTAACTGTTGGGTTTCTTGGGGAGGGGGAGTAATTTAGCCAGGACGCCAAGATAACCCCTCCAGTGGGGTTCCCCCTGCTAGTGGGATTAGGCAAAAATGCACGTCCCTGTCACTACCCGGGGTAAACCCCCCTGGCATGGTTTGAGATTCAAAGTGCCTATATTGTGATTATATTTTACAACTTTTTCTTTATGATATACGCCTATTGCAGACATGTACTACCATATTTTTCTTTTGTGCACATCACATGCGCAAAATTTTTTTTAGATTACCCAAGTATATGATATGCTTACATCTCCTACTTTTAACACAATACACTATGCACTGCATTTACAATATATAGCATAGCGCATACATATTATATGCCCCCAAAATTTATGGGAACCCACCGACACATATCCGTACATAAAACTTATGATATATATGCCATATAAATATACCCATACATATTTTATAAACAGTGTATGAACATACATTTAGATGCCTTTGGGTTTTCCCTAGTATACACCTGTACATGCAATTAAAACACATACATAAAACATGCGACCAACACACACACACACACACACACACACACACAAACACACCACACACACACACACACACACACCACAAAAACCCCCACACATACACATTAAAGAAAATGTTTTTGGGCAGTCTCGTTCTTTCAGAAACCTAGGGAACCAGCTCTCGGGGGTTTCCTTCAAACAAAAAACCCCTCAAGCAGCTAGGAGTCCACGGGCTATGTCAGGGAAAGGGAAAAATTTTTTTCCCTGGAGCCTTGGGGGCCTTGAAGCATACACATGGGGGGGCTAAATCGTAATCAGGTTTTGCGTCGCTCTTTGGTGGTAGGCTTGAACACTGCTGAAAGGGAATTTTCATGGGGAATCTTGCTGAGGGGGTTTAAAGGCCCATTATTTTGGAAAAAGTTTTTTCCCCTGCCTACCAACCCTTGGAAAGCTGAACTCTAAACCCTTTGCGATGACGCAGTTGCTCATGGGGGGGACGGTCATCTCAATCATTTTGGGTTCGTGAACGTTGGCTGAGTATTTTAAGCAGCTTTTAGGTAACCCCCCAAACATCAGCTTGGTCAAGTGATATCACAAACTGTACCAGACCCACCCATCAGTGGGGGAACCTCCTCCCCAAACTGAGGTTAGGATGGCGATTTTTAACTGAAAAAGTGGGGGAAATTGGGATTGTGATACCCTGCGGGGAAACTGCAAAAAAAAAAAAAAAAAAAAAACCCCCCCCCAGGGCATGGTTCCCCCCTTTTTTAAAAGGGGGGAAAAGGGAAATTGCTGGACTGTACAACTACCGGGGCTTACACTGCTCAGTATCCCCGAAAGGTTTTCGCCCGCATTCTTTTAACGGATCCTTTACCCCCTAATAAGGGACCCAAAACTGGGGCAAACTAGATTCTCTCCTACAAGTCCAAATAGACCATATCCCAGCACTTTGAGTAATTTTGAAAAAACCCCTTTTGGGTTGGGCAGGGATGCTTGCAGCCCACATCACCCAAGAGGTATTTGACTTTGGGGCATCAGGAACGCTTGGGGGATTTTGCGACTTACGAGAAATCTGACGCGGATAATTGGGGCCCAATAGCAAGCTAATATACCGGGACGAAAATACTAGTAAAGTATGGGGGGGCTTTCAAACTTTGCCCCCTTTTTTCGGGTGAACGGGTGTGTCCTTGCACAAACTTTTCAAACTTTTCATGGACGGTTATAGGCCAAGCCACTAGACAAACAGTGTGGGGACCACTGGGCACTATCAAGGGCTCACCCTTGACTTTCGATTTGTTGCTACCTATCTGAATTTTGGAGGGGCTTGATGCATTTTTGCAAGAGTCGAAACCCTTGGGTCCCTGGGTCAAGCCAAGATTCAGGAAATTTAGGGGCCTATTAGGGGGAACCCGTTCAGTCGATCCAAAATTGCGTAGGACATTTAAATCACAGAGAATTTCCATACCCTTTGGGGTCAGATCAGAAGGTTTGGGTTTGGGGCAGGAGCCATGAAATTTAACAACAAAGCTTTGGGGGGGATTTTTGGGACCTATGCAGAAGGGGCCAAGCTTGCAAATTTTGTAACGTCTCTTTACCCTTCATGGGGTACAAAATGGGAGGACCGTTCCAACTGACGGCCAACCCGAACTGTTACTTGCATAACCGGGGTTTCCATCTCAGGCTATATGGGCTCTAGCTCCTTCCCTTTGGATGACCCTGTCCAGGTGGGTTTTTTGTGAGATAATAAAATGAAGATGAGTGATGTATATACATTATATACTTTTACATACATACATACTACTATATAAATATATACATACACCTACATATACACACACTCACAATATGCATCGTATACTACGTATGACTATCCCCATATTAATTATATATTTATATATTATATATTATTATATTATATATTATATTATTATAAATGCGGTATGTCTACGTTGTTACGGATGCAAAGTGTAAATGTGTGTTATATGTATTGGTATGTATATATTTTTTATTATGTATTTTGTATGAGTATATATGTATATTAAATTTAACCATCATCACATTCTCATTATATCTCACAAAAAGACCACCTTGGCGGGTCATCCCGGAAGTGAGCTAGATGCCCATATAGCCTGAGATGGTAATCCCCGGGTTTAAGTAACAGGTCTCTGGGGTTTGCCGTCAGTTGGAAACCCAAAGGTCCCACATTGTACCCCATGATACTAAGAGCTTGTTCAAAATTTTTTCAAACTTGGTCCTTCGCCTAGGGACCAACATCTCAAATGCTCTGTTGTTCAATTTTGGCTCCCGTGCCCGACCATCCTTTTGATCTGACGCCTAATATGGGAAAATTTTCGTGCTTTAATGTCCTCACTGCAAATTTTTGGGCGCTGAACAGGTTCCCCCCAAAAGGCCCTAAAAAAAAATTGAATCTTGGTCTTGTCCGGAGACCCAAAAGGGGTTTGACTCATTCAAATGCTAAAACCTCAGAGATTCGATAGGATACAAAAATAATCTGCATCAAGGGGTTTAGACCTTGATATGCCCAGTGGTGCCCACACTGACTTTGTCTAGTGGGCCCCCTTCC
>NW_023651656.1:0-5000 GCF_015228065.2 Penaeus monodon
CCGCTCAAACGGTCTACGTTCAAATTTAGTATCGCCGCACCCCAGAAGGTACCCAAATCTGGCAACACGTTGATAATGATAAATACGCTAACCAAAATAAACAAGGGAAAGAGCTAAAACATCTTTATCCTTTGAATATAAGGAACAGTAAAATATTTCCAATGAAAAATATGTTAGCAGAAACTTTTAAAAAAAGGAGCTCGATTGCATCCTCAGTGCAGAATGCCATAAAGCATATCGGTCATTCTTAATTGTGAATGACGAACCATATTTCATGCTATGTTTGAGACATTTATTTTGGACAAATAATCCATTGCTTTCATAGTGCCGGTCCCTACCCCGGTTTAAATGGGGAGGTTTAAACGGGGGAGAGCCCCCGGTCTAAAAACTTATGGATCATCAATTATCGGGAATCATAAATGAGATTTCTATACCGGATTGGTCGTGGCCCAAGTTAACAACGACCGCCCCCAAACACCGGCCAGCAGGGTGCCGGTGGAAATAGTGCTACTGTTAGGCCAAGGAGAAGGAGAGGGGAACAAACCCGAAAACAACGAGAAAAATGGAGAGGAAAAAGTGTGGAAGCGAAAAATGAAACCTTACATGTTGTCTCTGTGACTGGTAAAGGAGAAGAAACGGAGTTTGGGATCATTCTAAAGGAAAAACTTGTTAGAGTGTTTTGGAAGTTAAGAGAGTATCTGATAAAATGGTGTCTAAAAACTGGGAATGGGAGGTGTGATACTGAATGTTATTTGTGAATATACCCCACAAGTTGGTTGTCAGATGGAAGAAAAAAAACTTCTAGGAGCGACTTGGATGATATGTAGTCTCCGCAAGGAAGAAGGTTTACTGATTGGGCTATTTCAGAGGGCATGTTTGCAATAGGGAACTTAGGTGATGAAGAGGTGATAAGCACATATGATGTAAGAGGACGGAATGTTTAAAGGTGGTGGATTTTGCAAATGAAGTTTCAAGAAGAAGGAAGAACCCCATAACAAATTAAAAGGGGGAAAATCTACTTTGCCCAAGGTCAGTATAGTAGGAGAAAGTGTAGCTACACAACATCGAATGGTAGTATATAGGATTAATTTCAAAACGAGAAAGAAGAGGATAATGAAAGCAAGAGCCAGAATTCAATGATGGAAGTTTGAAGACTATCGGGGGGAATATAGGGAAAGAAGTGAAACGGACACTGAATGGTAGTAAGGGGTTACCATTTTAGTTGGATACAACAAAAGTATTAAGGGAAACAGCCAAAGGGAAACGTGGAAGTGTCATCCGAATACGGGAAAAAGACAACAAAAGAAACTGAGTGGGTGGAATAAAGATGTTCAAAAATATATATAAAGAAAAAATTATTTCCCAGTATGGACGCACTCCCAACAGACTAGGTCCCCAACTCCAGCCAACAATCTTGGGGAACAGGGGTGGTTTGGGGGAGACAAGGAGTGGCCTCAGTTTGGTTGAGTGTGGGTTTAAATGCCCCAAAGGAAATTATGAATGCAAAGAAATTCGACTTTTTGGAAAATACAAGCCAAACTTCATATTTACAAAATCAAAGAATGGAACTCTTTGGAAATGCGAGCCAAACTAAATCTTACGAAGATCAAAGAAATGCAACTTTCCAGATTTCGAGCCAATCTTCATAATTAAGATGAAAAAAAGCGAGTGTTCGTCTATGCCTACCATTTTTGGGAAATTAGGAAAGCGCAAGAATCGAGTACATTTAATGACAAAAAATTTTACACCACAATCCAAGATGACGTGACGGGACATGCGCTTGGGGCACTGCCCGAGGGGAGGGTTTGATGGGGGCCCCAACTTATTCCATCTTTCATAATATACCACAGTACAACCGAGTGCCCACGGGGAGTGAGCGTAAAACTTCGCTATCATTACTCAAGTATGAGTAGATAGGTAATGCCTTGGAGCTAGTAAGATCCTAGTTGCACACTCCTTTTAGTAGGTCGTGTGGCATGGTTGGTTTAGTATTGGCCTCTGGTTTCAAAACCTGAGTAAATTTTTCTCGTCGTTTGTTGCATCTTAAAATTTTGTTCTTAATGTCTAATCTGCAAATTGCACTGCACTTTTCACTTTTTTCAGTTAATAGAAGCCATGATTTGCAAAAAAAAAAACTATATATTATAAATAAATAAATAAAAATAATAATAAAAAATAAATTATAATAATAATAATGATACTGTTTTTTCATAAAATTTAGAATGGAAGTCTAACACACCACCGTAGCAGATGGCACACATCGGTCACTGTCACTGAGACGAACGAGGCAGGTCACCAGTGAAGTCCAGAAATGTGCAGGTGTTATTTGCATACTCGAAATAGCTTAAGCACTGACTAAATTGCCCTGAGAAAGTTAAGAAATTAAAAATCTTAATAGGTTTGAGTAAATAAGCATGGATTTTTTTTTTTTACGTAAAAACGGGAAAAATGCGAATATATATGAACAGTATATGCCCCGGTGTATTTTCGCATGGTAAAGTATATGGAAATTGCACTAAAATTTTAATTAGCAATTAAAATCTTACCAATTGCCGCCTCCTGATTGGTCGTGACGTCGTTGGTGCGCAGTACGACAGAAAACGATGTGCGAGTTGCGTGGCTTATTGTTTCGCACCGAGCGAGTGGACTTACCCCTGGAGCACCTAGCGGACTTAGTCTGTGAACAGCGTTGTCCGCGACCTCTTTCCATTATTTGTGTCGTTACCGTTTGTGTCTGCAGGTTAGTTCCTGTGCCGACAACTGTAACTTTTTATACTCTACAAGAATATCATCTTCAATTTGCCCTACCCTTAGTGCGTCCAGACCGTAAAGATTAAACCAAAAAGAATTTAGGAAGGAAATATGACACAAGATAAAGAAAGAGACATACCTATGCTATCCAGCTAAACAAAAGGGACATACAACACAAGATAAAGAGAGAGGTAGCGACTGCAAAGCATAAGGCATATGAAGAGGTAAAACGTTTCTTTAGACTGGGGGGAAGGAGAAAAAGACATGCTATCTAACTAAACAGAGGGACCAGGCCTGGGAAAGAAAATACAATTTAGTGATAAAAGAATGAAAATGAAACTACTGACAAGTGAAGGAGGGGGTTTTGAAAAATGGAAGATCAGAAGTAGTAGAGATTGTTAAATAGAGATATAAAAACAACGAACAAAAAGGAGTGAGGAAAGCAAATGGGGAAAAATGAAAAAAACGGGAAGGCAATTGGTCAAGATGATATACCAGTAAACATGGAAAATGGCTGAGAGAAATCACATTTAGGACCTTTAACAAGAATATTTAACATTTCGAAGGCAAAGAAATGCCAGCGGATGGAGGAAAAAGTACTGATATCGATTTTCAATAACAAGGGCGATGTACAAAGTTGTAATAATTACAGACTTTAAAGCTTATTAGCCATAGCATAGACTTTTGGAAAGAACTCGGGAAGCTAGGTTGACAAATGAAGTAGTAATCAGTGACCACAGTTTAGCTTCATGCCACATAAAATGCATGTTTGCATGGAGAAAGCTAATGGAAAATATAGAAAGGAACAGAAAAAACTGCGATGAGTGTTTTTTTCAAGTTTAAGCTCCGCCCCCACAGGTGTCCAGTATATCCATTAAACGCCGTATAGGTAAATTCCTAATATTTCTTATATTTTATTTCGCCCATAGGCGGCGGAGCGAGTCTATGACTAGGGGGGGGGGGGGCGAAATGTGAAAATTCAAGATTTCAATATTAAAAAAAAAAAAAAAAATGATAACCTGTCATAGGTGGCGGGGGAGTCTTTGCTTTGGGGGAGGGGATTCGGATTACCTGGTATAGGTGGGGAGGGGGATTCGAAATCAAAAGCTTAAGACATATTTAAAAAATAGCAAACATGACATTCTGCACACAAAAAAATAATAATAATTTCCCCAAAATAAAAATTTACTATCCTTTACAGTTGTAAGTTCCTTTCACAACATTTAATAGAGATTTTTTTTCAAAATTAATCTGGAGTCCTTTACAGATGTTAGGCTGCGAAATTCCGCGGTTTTTAGTTTTTAGAAACTACAAACTATCATTCTAAAAAGGCAAATTTCAAAACTATGTGTCGAAACTTGTATTCAAAAATGTCCAAGAAAATCAACCTGCTGTCGTTTACGGACGCAAACTGCCTTTCAATAGTTTTTTAAGTCAAGTGAGTCTGTTATTTCTTTGTGAGCGTGTAGAGGCATTATATTGTCCAAACTTTGGTTGAACACAAGTAATTTTTCACTCGTTGGAGCATAGAAAATGACCGTTCAGCTGTTGCGGCTGATATTGGTACTGTTAAAAACAGTTTTAGCAGTTTCTGGACCTCGCTTAAACATTGCTACCAACAAGCCGGTTAACATGTTATCTGAGAATGATAGTTCCAGGCAGATTACTTTCCAGAAAGTAGAACAAACAAGTTTGATAATTGTTATACAACTGGGTTTGTCATTTTATAGGAGATATAAACTTCCTCTGTCCTTTATTGGTGATTTTTGCTGTGTCGGTATCTGTGTTTAAAAAGTTTTTTCATCCAAGACGTGCCTGGAACATAACTCATAGGTTTTCATTACTATTATTTCCCTATTATGTTTTTGATACTGATACTGTTGGTCTGTAACTATGAATATACCAATAAACAAATAATCAAAAAATAAACTGTGGGAATTTAAAAACTAAACGTTTCGGCTTTTGAAGTAATGCATAGTTTGATGATCTTTAGACAAAAAATGCCTTTCACACAAAAATGCGCATGACACAGTTCTCACATAATTATATACTTAGCACATCAGGTTTGTATTCAGTTCTGCGTTAAATAAATAATACCCAAAGTAATATGGCTTCCACAATTTACATGTGTTAACTGTGTTTTGTTGTGTTGGGGTGGGGAGGGGGCGATATTTTTAAAAATAGATTACATGTCCATTTGAACTGCGCTAGTTTGGCGTTCATGAGCCCAGGAACTCTGTCCTTTACTA
>NW_023651656.1:10000-27500 GCF_015228065.2 Penaeus monodon
GAACACTAGTCCATATTTACTAGTTCAAATCCTAGCCAACCTGATTTTGTACTTGGCTTTTGTTTAATCTGTTTATTTTGTTGTTATAGTTTGGGTTAGCTTCTTTGTTGTGTGTTGTTTATATGTTTTGTATATATAGTTTGTCTCTTTATCTGTATTTCTATGTATACTTTTCAGCCTCTGGCTGCCTGAAAATCAAAAAACCCCGATTATTATTATTATTATCATTATTATTACACACACACACAACCACACACACACGCATGCGCATACACATGCACACCCCAAATACAAAACACACACATACACACGCACATAAACAAACATAAACACACAAATAAAAAAACACACATAACACACACACACACACACACACACACACACACACACACACATACACGCACACACGCACACAACACACACACACACACACACACACACACACACTCGTGTATAAATATATGCATACATATAAATATATATATATATATTTTTTACAGTAGGTTTCTGTTTGAGCCACCGTGGTCACAGCATGATACTTAATTGTAGTTTTCATTTTGTGATGCTCTTGGAGTGAGTACGTGGGTAGGGTCCCCCGTTCCTTTCCACGGAGAATGCCGGTGTTACCTTTTAGGTAATCATTCAAAATCCTGCAATAGGAACCCCTTGAAGAGGTCAGGATCTTGAACTCTTTTCTGAAGTAGGCTTTGAGCCCCTGGATGCCATGTATGAGTACGCCCCCCGGGCTTGCAACACGCCTCTTTGGTCCCTTATTCCAGCAAGACGGGTGACCTGGCTTCGTCAGGCAGTCGGCTGGTCCCCTTTTTGGGTGCTAGGGTCAAGCATTCACTGAATTCTTGGCCTCACAAAGGTCCTGTGAGTGCTGGTCACAGTGACCATGGTTGTGTATACTCTCTCACCACTCCTGACACACAGCTTCTCCTTGTTGGAATCCGGGGTGAGTAGGTCATGAGGGGGTGAAGTAACTGCTAAACTACATGGCAACCAAAACTTCAGAAAAAAAAAACATCATCTGAGATAAGAGATGATGAACCATGCAGGTATCGACCATGGTAGTCATTCTGAAGCCATTTATAGCACAGACTGACTGCCAGACCTAATGTTTTTATTTTCTTTCTTTTATTTTTATTATTTATTTAAAGATTACTCAGGTACTACTGGTCCGGGTTTAGCGATAAACTGCCCAAAAGTGGGGTTAGTTTATATCGGGGATAAAGGGGTAAGACATGAACAACCCAAGGGAAGGTGATGAAAAATGACTTCAGCTGGGATAAACTACTTGGCATAGTAGAGATGACGATTTATCAAAGGCCGAAGACGGCCAAATGTTAGCAACTGTGGGGCACTGCGTCCATCATTATGCTCCGGCGGACGCTTGAGTCGTATGGGACCGACTACGGGTCCCGGCGGCAGGCAGCTCCCCACTCTCGGGGCGTCCTCCCACGAAGGTTGAGGCCTCGAGGAAGGCCCCCAGAAGGTCAGCTGCCATTGGTCCCACACGCCGCATGGCGGGTTGAGACGTCTCCTTGCAGCCGAAGCATTTTGGCATTATTGTTGCCTTCTGCGAATTGATCATAGTAGTTGGTGGTGTCAGTGAGGAAGGGGAAAGCACCAGGGGGAGATCTCTCACCTGCAACTAAAAAGGACATGGCAAAGAAACTATCACCTAAGAAAATGTCTGTCCATGCGATTGTCCAACAGATGGATTCTCGGGGGTGACTTCTCCAGGCCTGCATCCCAAACAGGGAGACTTCTGCCTTCCCCTCAGTGTTTTTCCTTGACTAAGATGGGAACTCAAGCTGGAACAGCAAAAGCAACTGCTCCTATGACCCCAAAACCATGGCAAAAGGGCGGTCTAAAAACGACCTAGGCCGAGACCGACTCTGAGGGGAGTCCCGGAGCCTCTGGCCTTTCCCACATTTAAGGTTCCCTACAAACCTGAAGGCTTCGAAAATGCCTACCAGTTGGTGAGAAACTTGGGGATGAAGAGGCAGATCAGGTTGTCAAACCGGGTTGCCAGACACCACGGCGTGATCATTGTTCCTAAAGATCAAGCTACCTTGAATTTCCTGCAGGAAATGAAGGAACTTGAAGATGTAAGGAAAGTGAATATCTCACCATGAATCCCGATTAAAGGAGTTTCTTATGCTGTGGAGCTGATCACATCACACCCACAGGTCATGGGGCTTTCCCGAAAGTCGAAAGGGAATACCCCAACTAGGCCAGCCCTGGTGATCCTGAAAGGAGTCCCAATCACCACCCTTGATTTAGGTAATTGGGGCTCATACAGCCTTAGAACCTATGTGCCTGACAAACTTTTTGTACTTCACATGCCAAAAAACGGTCGCCCGGCTAGTTGCAAGGCTAAGCCCAAAGTGATGTCTAGCAAGGCACACGAAATTGGTGGTGTGCCTTAAGGTACACCTCATTGTGCCTTAAGGTCAAAGGGTCACAATAGTTAAATGTCCAACTGTGCCAAGAGACATCATGCTTGGGGCCTGTCTGGAAGGAGGTGGCCCACAGGCAACAGAAAGTCTTAAAAAGATAATTATTTTTTCCTGCTCCCCCAGGCACCCATGTCTGAACAAACGGGAAAAGGGCTTCCCCAAACTTCTAAGAGCAAGGACGCACCCCTCCCCCACCATAGCCGACACTGGACACCTCCAACAAAAAAGAGTTTCCAGTCCATGCAAGTTTGCAGTAAAGAACCAGAGGAGTAAAAGTTCAGAGATCACTGCAATCCCCATGGCTAACTCTTTGACGAGGAAGATAGACTCCTGCTGTTTTCTGTAGTCACTGCGAGCTTTTGGGGAAGTCCAGTGAAGAGGCGGAGAAGGCAGTTATGGTCGCTATGGCGGTAATGATCCAGATTGTTGCACACCTGAAGAGGAGAAAACTGGACACAGCCAAAATGCTCCTACCCCTCTCGGGGCGAGACCCCCCCCCCCTTCAGTGCTTATCCAGTTAAACAAAAAACCAAGATCTCAGGCAAATTTTCAAAAGAAAAAAGCCAAGCCAAAAAATTTTCAGAACTACCACTTTCTCCACCTCCCGAAAACCTTCCCTACCCCCAAAAGAAACTCTGAAACAGATATCATTCCCATGTTGGATGCCACTTTTTGCCGAACACCCAATTTTAAATCCAATACCCGACTATTAACGACCCGTGGCCCCCAAATAACATGACACATCTAAGCGTATACGTGGAACATAAAGGGCTTTGATACAAATAATGCCATTCTCCAGGGATTGTGCATCGGAAAACTGCCCATTGTCTGTTTTGGGAGTGCTAAAGATAAAACCTTCAATCCTCGGGGGAACAGTTGCCAAGCATAGGGGCCCCAGAGGCTTGATACCCTGGTAAAAGCATTCATCGCTCCCAATAACCAATTCCCCACATTCTGTAGATGATGTCAATCTCTTGCTGCGAATCACCTGGTGGGGAGGGGCCCTCAAGAGTAAAATGTGTACAGCAGGCCGGCTGAAAGGGCATTGACATTGTCAGGTTTTGTCTAAAAAAACACTACCCACAACCCACAAAAATGGAGTGTGAAACTACGATCTAACTAATCCATAACAAGGTCGCATGTCGGGCCGACCCCCTGAGGCAAAGGCTGGGCCGCCTTAAAACGTCGGCCTTGGGCATGAACTGGGGTTCAGGCGAAGTCAAAAAAACCCGCATCTATGCCCACGCTGAGTCAATTTTTTCTTTTTTTGGGGCTTGGACCCAAAGGGGTGTATTGGTAAAATGGCTTACAGAAATGGTTTTATGTATATGCATATTCCCGGGGCCACCTCTCTTTTGCCTGCCCTTGAGGTGCCTTGGTTTGCCTCAAGGTGACCTAATTTTGGGCTGGTCATCTCGTTGCGTTGTTGTCCTTGGTGCATCTTCGGGGCGCTCGCCCCTGTCGTCTCTTCTTCCTGGTTCCGATGTAATCTGCCACCCTCGACGCCCAAACACATCCTCGAAGTCCTCAAGGTCCTCCTGACTTGGGATTCTCGAGACTTCCTCTAGTCCTCGTCCGGGCCTAACTCGGCGGCGTCCTCGTCCAACGTCCTCACGATCTCGCCCCAGTCCTTCTCGGCTTCATGTTTTTTCCTCCAAATTTTCATCTGTATCTACGGTCCCCCGGGCAGGAGGCGCTGTCAAGGGTGGTTAATACCTTGCTATGAGCCCCCGGATTGACTGGATCTGCTCGCCAGGCGGGGGCCGGCATCCACCAACCCGGGGGGCGACTGATACTGCGCTGGCGGTTCCTGGTCCTTTGCTAAAATTACGGCGTCCGCAGGGGCGCCCTCCACTACATCATGGGACGCTTAACACCCCTCTGTAAACACCCGGTCCGCAACTCATCGATCTTCCAGTGACATCCTTCCCACATCATCCTAGGTGTCCTTTTCTGCAACGGGTCCTCCATTGGTGCCGTGTGGTTTCGTCGGTCCGACTGCTATATATAGGGGGGGAACTAGATCATACACGAAAAGGCCGATGTAAGAAAAAAAAAAAAAGGAAAAGAGAAGGGGGGGTGTTAAGTACCACTAGCGGGTTTTATTTATAAAAATTTTTCTTTTTTTATTTATTTTCGTTTTTTTTTGGTGTGTTTTTTTTTTCAAAAAGATAAAAAAAAAAAGGAGATGGAGTTCATAGCGATCGCATGGACTGGTTTTGAACCACCAACTCTTTTAAAGATATAAGTAAAAAAGGGAAACGACAAGGGCAATCCGAAAGGTTTTTCCTTGAACCAATTGTCGTCACACGAAAAGAAATAAATGTTGTCAACCCCTTCACACAGGAAAAAATCGCGGGCAAAAGGATACTCTTGATCTTTATGCCACACAAAAAACAGCAACAAACCCTATTAAGAAAAGGTCCGAGTCCTTTTGTTCTGTGTGGATGGTGAGTGAGTAAAATGTTTTAATGTGGTTGCACGAGTGACGCGGCATGAATAAGGAAAGTGGAGTGATCTCACACAAAGAATCAAAAACAGAAAATTAAAATAATTAATATATATATATATACATATATATATATTATATATAAATATATATATAAATATTACTTTTTATACACACACACACACACACACACACCACATACACATCACACATAATATTCTGTAAGCCATTAGACCAAAAGGGCCCTCTGGCTGTCTGCCACACCACACACACACACCCACACACCACATATAGTAATATAATATATGTGTGTGTGTTGTGTGTATCAGTATGTTAAGCATATATATAGAAAGAGAAAATTTATATATATATATAAAATATTATATAATTATATTAATAATAATACTACACATATATACCATATTCATATATATATTTAGGGATCTTTTTAACACACACACACAAAACCATACACACCAGTCACACTACACAACAGACATATGTATATATACTAGATATGATAGACATAATTAATATATATATATATATATTTATATATATATTTTATATATATATACTTTTATCTATCCCCTTAAACTAGACACAACAACCCCCCAACCCCACGCACAGCCACACACAACAAACACACATACACATATTATATTATAAAAGAAAATAAATATATTATAGAAGATAAAAAAATAAATGCCCCTGGGTCTTGTGGCTACCCCCACAGGTCCCTTTTAAAACTCCCCGTCCCCCGTGGCCCTCTAAGGGTTTTTCACTTGGACAGACTAAGGGAGGAGGATGTGCCCGGGGTTCCCCATGACAGTCCTCTGACCGTTCACGAACCCCGCAAACCTGGCAGACCCGTTGTCTGTGGGGTTCTTCAAGCGCGTAACCCCTCGAAGCACCAGGAGTCCATTGACCAAGAAAAAGGCAAAATCCATCTCCCTGGAGACTTTAGAGGCCACTGAAGCGTGTCGCAAGGCTCCTGATGGGAAAAACAAGTCTTTCATCGTTCCATTGCTAGGGTTCGGACCTGCTGGAAGGGACAAGGGAAAAGTTCTCAGGAATCTTGCTGAGGAGGGGGAAGGCCCTTTCTTGAAAATGACCCTTTGCCCCTGCCCCCCAAGCCCTCAGAAAAATGAACTTAAGCCCTCCTCAAGATGCTGCAGTCCGATTAGCGGATGGCGGATCATCTCAGATCTGTTGGGGTTCGTGAAAAGTTGGGGGGATATTTTGAACGTTGTACTAGGTTAACCCCCCCAACGTTATTTGGGTGCAACGTGTCGCGTGCTGTGCTGGGCCCGCCCATCAGCGGAACCTCCTACCCAACAGAGGTTTTGGCGGGGATTTCCCAAACTGAAGAGTGGAAAGGGTGCGGCATATGTGTTCCCTGCGAACTGCTAAAGGCGGGGGAACCTATGGCCCGGCGGCCCGCTACAGTCCTGAGCCCTTGGCAGTCTGGTACCATTCCCCTGACCTACTGAGGGCGTGGTCATCCCCCCTGGAAGGGAAAGGGGACGTTGGGATTGTAGCAACTACCATGGCATTACATTGTCCCATACCAGGGAAAGGTTTTCGCCCCCATTTTTCGAAAAGGATCTGCAAACCCCCTACTGATCATCAAGACCGGGCAGTCGGGTTTACTCCTGACAATCCAAATGACCGTATACTAGCGCTTCGGTAATTGTGGAAAAGCCGTCGTGGTTTGGGCGTGGGTTGCTTTCAGCCTAATCGAACTCAAGAAGGCGTTTGACTCGTCATCGGGAAACGCTATGGGGGAAACCTGAGGGTCAGGGGAAATTTCCAAAACAGTTTTGGCCTATAGAAATCTCTATACGTACTGAAGTGCTTAAAGTGTGGGGGGGGTATGTCGAACTTCTTCCCCGTTAATTCAGGGGTGATGCAAGGCTGTGTCATTGCACCAACACTTTTCAACACTTGTATGGACTGGATAATGGGCAGAGCTACTAGCCAAAGTCAGTGTGGAGCAACACTAGGCAATATTAAGGTCTCAGACCTTGACATTGCCGACGATGTTGCCATCCTATCTGAGTCCTTGGAGTCACTTTCCTAAAATTCCTTCATTTCTTCCTTGTATCAGTTCGGAGGATTCCTAAGGATGGCATCTGCTTTACAATCTGATGGATCTCTCCAACAGAACAAAAAAACACAAAACCCATTCCTAAAAAAGAGAAGCAATGGTTTTTTATTTTAGGAATGATAAAATAATAAAAGATTCCATAAAACTAATTTCTTGTAGCAACATAACACCTTTTGACAAACAAACAAATTGCATAGATTCATGCCATTATATACGATCTAAGTAGTTTTATATTTATACATTATATTATATTTATGAAACCCTCATTTTAGCATAGATAGTATTATTCTATTATAAACTTTATTAACACTTACTCCTTGAATGGGTTTTAAATTCTCAATAATAACAGAGAAACATCTGAATGGTATCCAAGTGCCACGTGTCAGCCACTAGCTGTGAAGAAGATATTCTATTTACCATGGTTTTCAAATTTGTTCTCAAATGATTACTTTGTTATTGTTCTGTAATCAGATCTATAGTATTTTATAATTTTATTATTGATATTAGTACAGCTGAATGTTCTTTCTTACTTCTGGTATTTAAAGAATTTTACTAACCTCTTTCGAGCATCTACCAGGCACTTGTTTCGTTCTCTCTCTCTGGTTATGACTATAATATCAGGGTTTAACACTGTATATTCTTAACATTTTAACATCTACTCAGGTCACATATATTACAAGCATATTGTTTCGTCTTAATCATACATGCATAATACCGGAACTTAAATAAATTTCTCCAGAAACAAAATGAATACATATTGGTTTCTTCATTAAAATATCCATTATAGAACCTTAATATAATAAGCAACAGTGAAATATAACTGCGTACCCTCTAATTAAAGAGAATGCATTGTGGGGGAAACACAGAAAACTGAACTTTGTAGGGTAAACTCGCATATTTACACTGTTTCCTTATCTTCGTGTAATAATATAAACATACATAGCACCTGATACAAAAATAGTAAATAAAGTATCATCTTTTTAAGAAACATAAAATTTCATCTTTCTAAATAATCATTTAAGTACTAATGATCTTACCAGCTAAAGACTAATTAAATGAGGTATACATAATTAACATATGAATAAAGACCAAGTAAGTGAGGTATACAAAGGGTGGTCACAGACGAATTTTTTGGTCATTCTTACTTCGTGTCCTAGTGCTCATTACATTGAATGTATTAACTGAGGATACGATAAGCATAGGAGGTATACCTATCTTGTGAACTTTGGAGATGCCAGAAGCAAAAATGGAATTGTATGTTGCTTCGTTGATGGTTTCTTTTAGAGGTCATAAGATTCTATTTAGTTAGTCTTTAAGTTTGAAGTGGTGGTGGCTGGTCAAGTCGACATTTAGAAGTTTGAATTTAGATGAGTTTTGTTAGAGTAATCAATTTTATTCAAGATTACTACGCCTGTCCAACGTTTTCATTATCTTTTGAATTTTGAAGAAACATTGTTAGCATCTTGGTAAATATTACAGTTTTTAAGCATATAGCATATTCTCTCGAAATGAACAGAGAAATTGACAAAATCCAAACCAAGCGATAGGACATTCTTTTCATTATCAGTCAGAGTTCTGTCTCGGAAGTTAAAAATGACTTTGTTTGCATCGACCTTATTGTTTAGGTCAATTCCCTTTTCAACAGAAGATAGTCTTCTCTCTACATTCAAAACTATTAATGTAGAGAGGCATTTAAAGTCAAGGACATGGTTATTGGTAGTGTCCCTGAGTTTTGTAAGCTTTCTGCTTTTCTTTTAATTTCACGTCAAGTAGTTTGAAAAAACATATTTTTTAGATGTTTGTTGAAAGAAAAGACATATACTACCGTATCTAGGTTTGATTTACCTAAAATTATGCTCACGCACACGCGGACAACGCGAGTGGGCATGGAGGCACACACACTCGCATGTCAAATCAACCTGATTGTTCTTTTCAGTTTGAGTCCGAGCTCTGGAGGCAGCTGATAATTTTTCTCGGTTCAAAGCGTATCCAGACCACGGCATACCATCCCAGTGCCAACGGCATGGTGGAGCACCTACACCGCCAGTTGAAACAGGCCGTCACAGCTTCATCCTGCACTCGTCCCTTGGTGGACCAGCTGTCCTTGGTGCTCCTAAACATACAGGATCTTCAGTGCACCACAGCTGAGATGGTTTACGGAACCATCATAGCCCTCCCTGCTGACTTCCTAGTTGGCTCCGGAGGCCAGGACCGGGGAGCATTCGGAGACATCCGCTCTCGTCCTACTAGACCTTCACGGCAAGGAGACATTTGCTTACCCCATGACCTTCAGGACTGCTCACACGTCTTCATCAGGCGACACACCAAGCCACCCCTCTGCCCGCCTACGAGGGACCTTTTCCTGTCGTCAAACAGGACGGTAAAACTATCACCATCTGGCGTCCCCCGAGGAGATGACAACGTCAGCATTGACCATGTGAACCAGCGCATCTCCATGAACAATGCATACCGCTACGCTGGAAAGGGAGTGCTGTGGTGACCACCTAGCGACGAGCTTCTGCAAGGTTTCCTCATAAGGCTCCAGGCTACTCACAGATCGGACACGACGCTCTAATTCACCTTCCTGACAACCTTATACAAGCTTTGACCGACTTGTACAACGTCTCTCTCGCTACTCCCCCCTAACGGAAGCCGCCTTGCCGCGGTGGGGGGGCTTGAGGTCCAATTGATCTGGTGAGCCGGACCAGAGGTCTATCCATACTGGAGGGGTCACCAGTGAGGGATGAGACAAAATGGCTTCCTGGTGCACCAAGGCCTATGAGAGGGGATGGTGTACCCACCCCTGATTCATTCCATCTTGGACCAGGGAGAACTCTCCCACGTGTGTTTGCCGTGCGTGGCATCCCGTATTACCAGGAGACAGGAGTCCTGGAGGTTGAACAATGCTGCACGCTATGCCCTGCAGCTAGCAACACACCTCTTTGGTCCTTTATTCTTGTTAGACGGGTGACTTGATCAAGGCCCGGTCAAGTCAATCGGCTGGTCAAATATGGCTAGGGGCAAGCAGCCACTATTCAGTCGGTAGCGCATAGGTCCCGCGACTGCCATCAGTACTGTAATAGTGGCTGTGTATATTTCCTCATTACCCCTGTGGCTGTTGGGAGATTTTGAGCCCCAACTATAGCTTCCCCTCGTTGGACTCCATGGTGGGTGGGGGGTGAGGAAATGAAGAATTCAAATTTGTATGAGTACTACAAATTTACAAAGATCTAGCTCTCTCCCTGACGACCTACGCAATCCCTCGACCATTCCCTCTGGAACATCACACATTGTCACTCTGGAACCTTTCCAGCTTCCAAAGGGCAAGAATGGGAATCGTAATGGTTCCCGGGCTCCCAAACCAGGTAAGAAGGGGAAAAGTCCTCCTCAGTCCACTAAGGAAATCTTACCTGGTAAATATGAAAGCATTTCATATAGTAAGTACCTAGTAGTGAAGACCATTGATGGTGTATCAATCATGGATCTTGACATTTTTGAAGTACATCGGAAAATAGTTGAAGTATGTCAACGTGATCCTCGCATCACCCACAGCGAGATGGTAGCCTGATAGTTGAGGTTTCGTCACCAGACGAGAGTGACCGTCTGCGTGCGATATGCGACATTCCTGGGGCTAAAGTTTCATGTTCTCCTCACAAAACCCTCAATCAGTAAGGGAATTGTCTTTTCCCGAGACCTGATGAGGTATTCTGAGGAGAAACTGTTAGAGGAACTAAAGAATTTTAATGTAGTGGCAGTAAAACGTTTTAAGAAGAAAGTTGATGGTATGGAACGGTCGATACCAGCTCTTTTTCTAAATTTTAACACATTAGTCCTTCTAGAATCGGTTAAGTTAGCATGGTACCACCTCAAGGTAAAGCCATATGTGCCTAACCCTATGCAGTGCTTCCACTGCCAGGGTTATGGGCATGGAGTTAACTCTTGCCGTTTTAAAGAAAATGGGCAACCAAGAGTATGTGTAAAGTGTGGTACAACAGGTCATCAAGGAGATGACAACTGTCCAGGTCCAATATGCTGTTACCACTGCAAAGAAGCTCATGAAGCTTCTTCAAAGCAATGTATATTGAGATTCCGCTCTCTTAGCACTGGAAATACTGACATTCCGCTCTCTTAGCACTGGAAACAGTGACATTCCACTTTCTTAGCACTGGAAACACTGACATTCCGCTCTCTTAGTACTGGAAACACTGACATTCCGCTCTCTTATCACTGGAAACACTGACATTCCGCCCTCTTAGCACTGGAAACACAAATTTCAAATTTGAAAAGGAAGTATTGGTAATAAGGAGCAAGGAGAAAGTTAGTTTTCCAGAGGCAAAGCGACGTGCCCGTGTGCTGTTTGCACAGCCAGGTAAGTCCTTTGCTTCGGTTCTAGCCCATCCTCCTTCCCACCAGCCCTTGCCCTCCAATGTTTCTTACAACACACACTCTGCCACTTCCTTTAACCCTCAGTCCCAAATTGCTGACACTGCCTCTGGTGAGTTTTCTCCACCAGAAACGGAGCAGGAGTGAGGGTCTATTGAGAAGACTCCTCCTCCCAAAGTAAGGTCTTTGGAGCCATCATTTAACGCTCCAGAGGCCTCAATGGTGACAGCTCCAGCTGCCACCACAGGGGCCTCTACTGCTAGGCAGAATGCCCCTGAAGTAAAGGCTCAGGTCCGTTCTTTGCCCAGGCAAAGAAATCCTGAACCAGTGCTAAGAGAGCAGAATGTCAGTGTTTCCAGTACTAAGAAAGCGTAATGTCAGTGTTTCCAGTGCTAAGAAAGCGGAATGTCAGTGTTTCCAGTGCTAAGAAAGCGGAATGTCAGTGTTTCCAGTGCTAAGAAAGCGGAATGTCAGTGTTTCCAGTGCTAAGAGAGCGGAATGTCAGTGTTTCCAGTGTTCAGAAAGCGGAATGTCAGTGTTTCCAGTACTCAGAAAGCGGAATGTCAGTGTTTCCAGTGCTAAGACAGCGGAATGTCAGTGTTTCCAGTGTTAAGAAAGTGGAATGTCAGTATATCCAGTGCTAAGAAAGCGGAATGTCAGTGTTTCCAGTGCTAAGAGAGCGGAATGTCAGTGTTTCCAGTGCTAAGAGAGCGGAATGTCAGTGTTTCCAGTGCTAAGAGAGCGAATGTCAGTGTTTCCAGTGCTAAGAAAGCGGAATGTCAGTGTTTCCAGTGCAAAAGAGCGGAATGTCAGTGTCTCCAGTGCTAAGTGAGCGGAATGTCAGTGTTTCCAGTGCTAAGAAAGTGGAATGTCAGTGTATCCAGTGCTAAGAGAGCGGAATGTCAGTGTTTCCAGTGCTAAGTGAGCGGAATGTCAGTGAACACTGGAAACACTGACATTCCGCTTCTTAGTACTAGACATACTGACATTCCGCTTTCTGCTTTCTTAGCACTGAAAACACTGACATTCCGCTTTCTTAGCACTGGAAACACTAACATTCCGCTTTCTTAGCACTGGAAACACTGACATTCCGCTTTCTGAACACTGCAAACACTGACATTCCGCTTTTTGAACACTGGAAACACTGACATTCCGCTTTCTGAACGCTGGAAACACTGACATTCCGCTTTCTGAACACTGGAAACACTGACATTCCGCTGTCTGAACACTGGAAACACTGATATTCCGCTTTCTGAACACTGGAAACACTGATATTCCGCTTTCTGAACACTGGAAACACTGACTTTCCGCTTTCACAACACTGGAAACACTGACATTCCGATTTCTGAACACTAGAAACACTGACATTCCGCTTTCTGAACACTGGAAACACTGACTTTCCGCTTTCTGAACACTGGAAACACTGACATTCCGCTTTCACAACACTGGAAACACTGACATTCCGCTTTCTGAACACTGGAAACACTGACATTCCGCTTTCTGAACGCTGGAAACACTGACATTCCGCTTTACAACACTGGAAACACTGACATTCGCTTTCACAACACTGGAAACACTGACATCCCGCTCTCTGAACACTGGAAACACTGACATTCCGCTTTCACAACACTGGAAACACTGACATTCCACTTTCTGAACACTGGAAACACTGACATTCCTTTTTCACAACACTGGAAACACTGGCATTCAGCATTCACAACACTGGAAACACTGACATTCCGTTTTCTGAACACTGGAAACACTGACATTCCGCTTTTTGAACGCTGGAAACACTGACATTCCGCTTTCACAACACTGGAAACACTGACATTCCGCTTTCTGAACATAGGAAACACTGACTTTCCGCTTTCTGAAGACTGGAAACACTGACATTCCTCTTTCTGAACACTGGAAACACTGACTTTCCGCTTTCTGAACACTGGAAACACTGACATTCCGCTTTCTGAACACTGGAAACACTGACATTCCGCTTTCACGACACTGGAAACACTGACATTCCGCTTTCTTAGTACTGGAAACACTGACATTCCGCCTTCTTAGCACTGCAACACTGACATTCCGCTTTCACAACACTGGAAAAACTGACATTCCGCTATCTGAACACTGGAAACACTGATATTCCACTTCCACAACACTGGAAACACTGACATTCTGCTTTCTGAACACTGGAAACACTGACATTTCGCTCTCTGAATACTAGATACACTGACATTCCACTTTCAGAACACAGGAAACACAGACATTCCGCTTTGTTAGTACTGGAAACACTGACATTCCGCTCTCTGAATACTAGAAACACTGACATTCCGCTTTCACAACACTGGAAACACTGACATTCCGCTTCAACAACACAGGAAACACAGACATTCCGCTTTAACAGCACTGGAAACACTGACATTTCGCTTTCTGAACACAGGAAACACTGACAATCCGCTTTCACAACACTGGTAACACTGAGATTCCTCTTTTTCAACACTGGAAACACTGAAGTTCCGCTTTTTGAACACTGGAAACACTGACATTTCGCTTTCTGAACACGGAAATCACTGACATTCAGCTTTCTGAACACTGGAAACACTGACATTCCGCTTTCTGAGTACTGGAAACACTGACATTCCGCTTTCTTAGCACTGGAAACATTGACATTCCGCTCTCTTAGGACTGGAAACACTGACATTCCGCTCACTTAGCACTGGAAACACTGATATTCCGCTTTCTTAGCACTGGAAACACTAACATTCCGCTCTCTTAGCACTGGAAACACTGACATTCCGCTTTCTTAGCACTGGAAACACTGACATTCCGCTCTCTTAGCACTGGAAACACTGACATTCCGCTCTCTTAGCACTGGAAACACTGACATTCCGCTCTCTTATCACTGGAAACACTGACATTCCGCTCTCTTAGCACTGGAAACACTGACATTCCGCTTTCTTAGCACTGAAAACACTGACATTCCACTTTCTTAGCACTGGAAACACTGACATCCCGCTTTCTTAGCACTGGAAACACTGACATTCCGCTTTCTTAGTACAGGAAACTGACATTCCGCTCTCTTAGCACTGGAAACACTGACATTCCGCTTTCACAAAACTGGAAACACTGACATTCCGCTTTTTTAGTACTGGAAACACTGACATTCCGCTTTCTTAGCACTGAACGCCACCTGCTTTGAAAGAATTTAGCGTCCGAAGAGCACTTTGAGAGTCACAGAAAATACTCCAGAGCCCTAGACATTAAGAATTCCGTTGCGAGGAGTATACCTGCCAGCTCCGTTTGTGTAGTGCTGGCCCAGTTTTGTATTCTCATATTAACTTGATGTTGTAGTAAGCCATTTTTGTATACAGCGCAAGCACAACCAGCTTTGTATCCAGACTGTACGGATCCGTCGGCGTAACACTCATATGCATCATCACCCATAGATTCTGTGTGTTCCGTTACCGTTGCTAGCGCAATTTGTTTCAACACACAGTTATGCACCCTGTTTTTTTGTGAAGACATGTAAGGTGCACGATCAATGTTGAATTTTTCCATGGTGGAATGGAGCGACCTTTTGGTATTTTACTAATTGGAACATTGAGTTTTATAATGTTCATGGAGATTTTGGTATCAGAGGCGCGCGTGTGTGTGATTTGTCACGTCTACTTGCGTGATTTTATGTTGCAGTTTTTGGAAATCTGAGAGATACGAGGGTTCCCTCAGAGCTCTGACCCCAAATATAGTGGAAATAAATATTATTCTATCAGAAATGGATGGTAAGTTTAATTCTGATCTCATGTTTACTATCCTTGCTGTTCTCGGGCGCCGAGGAAATCCTCATAGCTTCATTTTGCACTACCTCCAAACTACCTATTTCTGATTCCTTACACTGCAACAAGTGCAGTGCATGGTAGTCTACAACTGACCTATAAAAAGCCAAGTAAAACAGTCTAGCGAGCTTAACATTGATGCATGTTCTCTTCCGACAAGAACTTTCAAAGGTTTCAATCTCTCCCAGAGTCTCTTCTTTAGAGAGAGGACCAGGTCTGCATCATTTACATTCACCCCGAGATATTTATACTTGTGGCATATGTCAAGCTCCTGGTCACCTATGCGAAAAGTGGGTGGGGGTATGATATATGGGTTTAGAGCCATTGTTTTCTCAACGGAAATGACTAATCCACACTCATGTGCCTTTGCTGTGATTCTGTCGAGAATTATTTGCATCCTCACTTGTGATGATGCTCTGACGCATATGTCATCAGCATAGCAATATAATGGATTCACCATCCCCAAGTGGGATATCTGCCACCAGCTTGTGCATGAGGACATTGAACAGCATAGGGCTGAGAACTCCTCCCTGTGGCGTCCCAAGTTCAAAAGACTGTGAAGTGGAACTTCTCACTCCCCTGAACAGGACACTTGCAGATCTGTTCGAGAGATACATTCTAATCCAGTTCAATATTTTACCCCGGATGCCAAAGCTTACTAATTGTTCTAGGATAACTTCTCTGTTTGCAATGTCAAAAGCTGACTTAAGGTCAAGAAAAACAGTGTGCTTCCCTGGATTAGAGTGTGAAAAGTACTCTGCAAAGCAATGTTGTGTGCTACGTCCCGATAGAAATCCGTACAGTCTGTGAGATAATTTACCTTGTAACCTGTACCTGAGTCTGTTCAAAATTATCCTTTCTAGAACTTTGCATACACATGAGGTTAATGAAATTGGTCGGTATTTATCAGTGTTTGATTTCGGTATAGGGATGATTAGACTGCGTGTCCAGGAGCCAGGCAGAATACCTTGTGACAAACTTAACCTGTTAGGTGTAAAAGGGGATTACAGGTACCTGAGCTATAAGGCGGAGGACACTATAGGTAATTCCATCCTCACCTGGGGCGGACGCTTTTCCTTTGATCAGTGCATTGTTCAGTTCCCACTCAGTGATCTCAGCAAAGTCTGAGGGGTCAGTATCAGAACATCCAATCTCAATGGCAAATTTGCGTGCAATTTTAGATTGACTAAGGTGATCGAAAATACGAATGAGGTCTCTGATATTATTATTACGCACGTGCGTTCTGATGATGTTAGTGATGTTAGTGATGCTGACAATACGAATGAGGTCTCTGATATTATTATTACGCACGGCGGACCATCTGAAAACAGTGACGACAGTGACCGTAAAAATGACGCTGACGAAGATGCGAAGGAAACGGCTGATCTGTGGGACATCACTCAGAAAATGCTATCAGGTACGGATTATGCGTATAGTATCAATACGCGGAAAGCGCGCAAACAGATAAATAAAGAAGATACAACACAAATACGTAATGCAGTACAAGAAATATGCAGACTAAAGAGTTTCATCAAACAGAAATTTGACCAATCAGTTAAACATAGGGTGTGATGGGGGACAAGAAAACAATTACTTTTCATGTACCTCGGCAGTTCATATTTCTGACCCCGAGAAGATTTGCTTGATAAAAAATTGGCGAATATTTTTTCATGTTACCATTCATTCATGCGTACATTCTGTCGCATATCATTATATGTTGAATTCAATGTGGTAGTTGAAATAATCTTAAATAGCTAGCATTGCTAATTTACTTCAGTTTTGTTATAGTGAACGTTAATATTCGTGTTTGTGATTCATTCTCTGTGTGAGGTCACTCTGGCTTCCCCTCTCATTAACGCTAGCTGTCACTCACACACTCACCTCACTCACACACGCAGGTCAAAAGACACTGACCCTTTTCATTAATATGGTTGGTTGCTGTCTTAGTGCCGGCGTAAAGATTTATGATGTATCTCTTTAGCCCGCATTTTTGTCTGTCGTGACGAGTGGTTCGTACATAAAGTACAAGTTACATCTATTTCTTATCTGTGTGACGACTATGGTTCAAATAGATCTTCGCGGATCGCCGATGTCGTTCCCTTATCTATTCTCATATCTATCAGAGATGGTTGGTAGTTCAAATAGGTCTATGCGGACCGCTACTGACATCTCCTCTTCTATTTTCTTCTTTACCTTTGTGAAAATAAAACACAAAATGAAAAAAAAAGACGAAAATAAGTTAAAAACCAACATTAAAAAC